>NW_021632167.1:0-35352 GCF_004799145.2 Neltuma alba | reverse complement strand
CGAGGTGGAGATGAGAGAGAGGATGAAGAGAATAGGTGGAGGCTGAAATGTGATAGTATAGTCTGATCTCATCATACCCAAAATAGGGTTTCTAACCCGAAACTTGTGGTATATGGGTCGGTTTCTGGGGATGGATAGGTTAAAATTTCCCGAAATGGTCGGGTCTGAGAATTGCTGCTACGAGAGATTCGCCGCGGCGAAACATGGCAGAGAGCCTTGCTTCAACAGATGATTTTCGCCGCGGCGAAGTAAGATGTTTGCCGCGGCGAACTTAGGCAGAGGATCCTTTCCTGCTTCTTTGCCTTGAGTTCTTCAATTCTGGCCCCAATCTTTAATGTTCTACAATAAAAAAGCAACAAATTGAAGTATCAATTGTCCTAGAATTCAATTGAATCCAGTTAACAACCAATTATGACAATTTAATCCTCAAAATGACACTAACTTAAAGTAAGGACTCTAAATCTAAATTAAGCACAATTATAATTAAAAAGGGCCAGAAAGTATCACAAAATCATGGATAATGAGATGAAAAGATAATAATATCTTGAGCTCAATCAAATTCCCCCACACTTAGACCTTTGTACTCCTGGACAAAGCTCAAGAATAATTCAAAGTGACACTAGTACAAAGAGAAACATTACCTTGCTTAAAGATGAAAGCAGAAGATTAGAAAGAAACTTCACAGGGTTGACATCAGTAAACAAGATATGCCAAGAAAATAAGCATAATGGATAATTAACTCAAAAGATTGATCAAGAAAGATCTAACTCACGGATAAGTATTTCACTCTTAACTCACTTGTTTAAGGGTTATTTCACTCCAAGTCTACTAAATCCAATTTCTACCATAGGCTTGTAATAATTCTACCTCTCTACCATAGGAAGCAAACTTTGTAAATCAAGAGGGCTTTTAAAGTTTATAACTTGAATGAAGGCCGAGTGAAATGAGTGGGATGAGAATGAAAATGAAAATGAAAATGAGTACAGGCGTTACAAATTATTAAGACAGAGTTAATCTAAACAAAAGCAAGGGGAAGAAGCCACTTAGTTTTATTCTATAAATTTATACCTTTATCCTTTCTTTTCTTTTCTTTTTTTCTTTTTTTTTCTTTTTTTTTAAATATATAAGAAGCAGTTTTTTTTGCTGCATAATAAATTACGAGATAATTGCATGCATGTACTCAAAATGAAGGCTCAAAGGGGTTCACAATGGTGAAATGATTGGGCTTGTGTTTGGGAAATGAGGGTTTGAAATCAAATGCCTCTATCATATTTACAAAAAATTGATTCACTAAGCTTCGATTAAGAATTAAACAAGTTCTAGAGAAATATGAAATAAGTAGATTCACTCAATTAATAACTTTAGGCCCAAAGATCCTTCCAACAAGGTTAAAATCTCAATTAATCAATCTCAAGGGTTAACAACAATATAGTCATGATTTCAAAGCATATCATCATTCACTATCTGTCAAAACATGAAAGTAACTAGCCTAAGTTCATCCCTCATTTAAAAGCATGGAAAATTTTCTAAAAGCACCAGTACAATTTGAATTTTTCTAATAATTTAAAAAGTATGCAGGAGTATGAAGAATCTAAGCCAGGAAGAATTTCTGAAAACCAGTTGAAATTGCAAAGAATTAATTATTTGAATATATATATATTTTTAAGAAAGGTGATCGCCGCGGCTAACTATTGAGGTTGCCGCGGCGAAACATGGCAAAAACGAAATCTGGGGAAAGGCATGCCTTCGCCGCGGCGAAGTATAAGTGGCCGCGGTGAAAGTATCCCGAGAGAGAATTAATCGTGAAAGAAAGAGGGTGCTACGCCGCGGCGAAGGGTGGCAGAAACGAAAAATCCTATGCAATTTCAACTCTTCAGCAACTGAACTCAAAATATTCCCAATTCAACCACTTTATAAGTTCAAAAGCACCTCAAAATCAAATAGATGCATGGATGCATGAGAAATATTTGCTAGAATCCACAATAAGTCCCTCCCCCACACTTAATCATAACATTGTCCTCAAGGTGGGAATCAATGACAGCAAATACCAGAAATGAAACAGGGGGAAAATAAAGCAAGGATCATAACAAACCAATTAAGAAACATCCATTTAAACAAGTTCAAGACTAAGGAGCACAATAAAGGTTCAGAAATATCCAGCCTCAAAACAAATGAAACAAAAGAACAAACAAACAAAAAACAGAAACACAAAGACGAAAAACTAAAGCTGCTGCTCAGGATTATCTGCCCTGGATCCTGATGGTCCTGCACCTGATGTGCCTGCTCCGTCCATACCCATACTGCTCTGTGGCTCCTCTTCCTCAGCTGGTAAGGCAAAGTTTAACTGGTTCGCGATCAATGCATCAAGACGGCGGTGAAGAGAGCCTTTTGTCGTTCGCCTTGGGGTTCTCAATCAAAAATAAATCCAAGCTATGCAGTATAGTGCAAACTCAGGTCGTTTCACTTTTGGGAGCCTTTATTAATTACCTAAGCTAGACTAAATGCCATGCAATGCAATGAAATGGGGTTTTGGGTTTTTAACATTAAATGAATGGAGCCTAAACTGAATGCAATGAAAACAAACCTAAGATACTATGTTTTTAGTGTTTTAAGATAATAATGATGTAATGAAAATGATTGATAGAAAATCTCTTGAAAATGGTTTTGATGGCAATCATAGTTCACTTAAATATTGGGAGTTTCAAAATCCATTAGGTTTTCTTTATAAGAACCTCATTAACTCAATGAGTCCAAAGCTTTCATTAATGAACTCATTAATGAAAACTTTGTTTAGCTTCCCTAATGTGTAAATTTGGAATGATCATGCAATTGGCTTAATGTAACACACAATCAACTCAGTACCAAAACATAACCATGCAAGATAGGAGAGAATCATGAGAGTTACAATAAGCATATATACAACTACATATATTTAAGCACAAAATTCTACATCAATCAATCCAAATTACAAGTGTAATCATTAACCAATAATTACAGTATCAATCCCAAGTTCCTAACTAAGAAATTACAACTCCTAGACCTAGAAAGCCATAAATCATAGCTAAAATTGCAAACTGAAACTAAACTCCCCTTTGAAGTCTGAAAACTCATGCCATACCACCATTCTTCAAGAGTTGATAAACCCTAGCCCTCTATAGCTTCAAGAAAAACTCCAACCAAAGTGAATCTATCAACCATGGCAGCTGGGAGTAGAAGGAAATGAGATGAAATGAAGAAAAGGTGAAGGAAATGGATGGGAAGAAGATGGAGGTGGAGAGGCAAGAAGATGAGAGAATAGATGTTGGAGATGATAGAATGGAGTGTTAGGTCGAAAATAGGGTTTCTAAGGGCTTTTGGGGTCCATCTGGGTCGGATCATAGAGTAGAAGGTCCATTTTTGCGTTCTGGATCCGAATCTGACGTTGCTGATACGAAGAGGTTCGCCATGGTGAACTCAAAAGTTTACCCCGGCGAACTATTCCAGAATAGCCAGTGATGCACATTTTCAGAATTTTTGCTACAGCACAGCATTTTCTTGGAAACTCTCATGTTGTGTAATGCTTTGGTCTTTAATCTTGGCTCTAATTTTCAAGTGTCCTACAATGAAAAGCAATAATTTGAAGCATTAATTGTCCTAGAAATCAATTGAATACAATTAATAACTAATTATGACAATTTTACCCTAAAAAAGACACTAACTCAAAGTAAGGACTCTTAATCTAAATTAAGCACAATTATCATTAAAAGGAGCCAAAACCTATGATAAAAACCCTTAAAATGATATGAAATAACATAGACCAATTGGGTTCAATCAGGCGGCAGTAGCGACGATCTCAGTCATATAATGCTTCACGATCCTTTGCCGCTTAATCTCCCAGAGGAGTGTAACGCGTATCTGGTGAACTTCCTCAGACAGCTCATCAATGTCATCCGCAAGTGTGTCTAAGGTGACTGGCTGGGAAGGCTCAGGAGCATCTTGGCCTTCCTCGGCTGGCTCAGCAGCTGCCTGGCCTGCACTAACATCGTAAACAGGGTAGATAGGTGGGTGGGGTCTAATGGTGGGCTATTTGAGGCACTTATACCGGAATAGAGGTGCAGGTTCGAAGTAGCTGTCATCATTAAATGAAGGAACTCCGCACTTGCGGAAAATGTCAGAGACAAGGTGGGGAAAGATGATGCTATTGGTGACTTTTTTGGTATTGACGGAATCGTGGAGGGCGGATTGGATAATTTCAGCTACATTGAAAGTTTTTCCGGTCATGAGGAGAAAAACAATAAGGGCTTGGCGTTTAGGGAGGTTCTGGAGATGGGAAGTGGGCAAGATGTTATTGCAGACTAGGTGTAGCCACGGCCTCGCCTCAGGCTGAAAATCAGAACATTTCAAGTACAGCTCAGCAGTGCGGGGATGATGTTAAGTGGCACCATCCCGGCATAGGTTTTGGACAATTTCATCATAAGGATAATTATCGCGATAATATGAGTATTGGGAATGACGGACTTCAGGAAGCCGGTAGTGGTTGGCTATGTTATAAATAGTGAAAGAATAATTCACAAGGTGGTCACGGAAGGGATGGATAGCATGCCATGAAGGCGGGCATAGGTGTAAAAGTGGCGGATGAAGACATCATTACCCATTGCTTGTGGTCGAACCAATTCAAGCATTTGGGATTCCTGGAGTCTTTGGACAAAGGGATGGTTGGATGGTTCAAGGGGAAAGGGTCTCTCCTTAAAGAGGGGGCGCTTGTCCACTAACTTATAGGTGTCATCATAAGATACGGCTTCCTCCTCAGAGTCAAAGTCAGACACGGGTAAGGGTTCAGGATTTTTAGTGCGAGGCATTTTCCTGAAGCAACAAACAATAAGAACACTAAACACAACACAAACAACCACAACCTAAACTACCCAGAAATAACCAAAATTACAACCTAAACAGTAGCAAATGGTTAGTTAATGATTCATAGGTTTTCAGAGGACCAAAAATTTTCAAAATTAAGCAAGAGATTAAATAAAAACACAATGTACTATGAATCATTAGATAACCTACAGGCTACATAACTACAAACTAACCACAAAAGAACCTAACCTAACAACAACACAAAGCCAGAATAACTAAGCAAACTATCAACTAAATAGAATTAGACTAAAAGAAAGAACAAGGGAGGAAAGAAAAACATACCGAGAGGAGAGGAAAAACAGGCGAACGGCGGAGCAGAGGAAGAGGGAACCGAAATTGGAAGAAGGAGAAAAGAAAAGAAATGGGGGAGGTAACGGGTGAGAGGGAGATAAATAGGGAGGGGGAAACTGATGGGTAAGGAGACGGAAGGCAGAGGGGCGCCGACTACAGTTGAGGAAGAGGGAGAAACCGAAGAGATGGAGCAGGGGAATAAGGGGGTCGAATGGGGGGAAAAAACCCGACGGTTTTTAAGTAAGTAGAATGGGTAAAGGGGTTTTAATGGGGTGGGGGTGCGAAAAGACGGAAATGGTTTGAAGAAAATATGATGGGCAAATCAGAAATGGGGGGTAAAACGGTAAAAGCACACGGAAAATCAGGGAAAAACGAAACCGTCCAGCGTAGAAACGGTCGGTTCGCTGCGGCGAACCATGCTCGAGGCAAAAAAACAAAGGGGGAGAAGGATGTTTTCACCGCGGCGACAGTACATGTTCGCCGCGACTAATACTTCCCGAGAGTAACACACACGGACTGGCAGAATTCGCCGCGGTGAAATCATAAGTTTGTCGCGGCGAAACATCACCAAAAGCAATGCAAGAGAAAATGAACCACTTCGCCGTGGCGAAGGATAGGGTTTGCTATGGCGAAGTGTTACAGAACGCACAGAACAAAAACACAAAACACTCAAACAACAGAGAAACAGAACAATAATCACAGACGAGGCTGGATACTTCAAAAACCTTTAAATGCCTAAAAAGAGATCAGGAGGTGTTCAACAATTTCCATGATTAAGCAGTATATCACATACAAATTTTCTCAATCAATCTGAATTATATAATTCATTCCAAACACCAAATCATCAAGCACAAAATAAGATAGGACAGAGATCAAAACTTCCAGGGGGTCTTACTGAATTTAACAAATAGCTACACTACTTTCCTACTGAAAAGGGTTTCTCCCCCACACTCATTCAACATATAATGCACAAAACATAGCAAGATTAATAATTAAGCAAAAGCATGTAAATGAGTGAAGGAAAGAAACGACCAGGGAGCTAAGGAGGCTTTTGGTTCTCATGGTAGAGCTTTAGTTGATGGCCATTAACTTTAAGCTTTGCTCCAGTTTCCTCATTAAGAAGCTCCACCATTCCAAAATTATGCACCTTTGTGACTGTGTAAGGCCCATCCCAACGGGTATTGAACTTTCCTTGCTTAAAAGTGAATCTGGCCTTAAACACCAGTACCTTGTCTCCCACCTTGAAATTTTTCCATAGGAGACCTTTATCGTGCATTAGTTTTGCCTTCTCCTTGTAAAGTCGAGAGCTCTTATAAGCCTCCAATCTCAACTCCTCTAACTCTTGTAGCTGCAACTTTCTCTCTATCCCAGAAGATTCCAAATTCATGTTACATTGTTTGACTGCCCAATATGCTTTATGCTCCAATTCTACAGGTAGGTGGCATGCTTTGCTAAAAACTAAACGATAAGGAGACATTCCAATAGGTGACTTATAAGCAGTTCTATAGGCCCACAATGCTTCCTCTAATCTTAGGCTCCAATCTTTCTTGGATGGTTTGACTATCTTCTCCAGTACTTGTTTTACCTCTCGATTTGAAACTTCAACTTGGCCATTGGTTTGGGGGTGATATGCAGTGGAGACTTTGTGGGTGACACCAAATTTAGAAAACAAGTTATCTACCACCTTATTACAAAAATGGGTACCTCTATCACTCACCACAGCCCTTGGAATCCCAAACCTACAGAAAATGTTGGACTTAAGGAACTTAGAAACCGCCTGGGCATCATCTTTTCTAGTAGGTATAGCCTCTATCCATTTGGAAACGTAATCAACAGCTAGAAGAATGTATATAAAACCAAAGGACGGAGGAAATGGGCCCATGAAATCAATTCCCCAAACATAAAAAATTTCACAAAAAAGTAAAGGTTGTTGGGGCATTTCGTGTCTTTTACCTAACCCTCCAAAACGTTGACATTTGTCACAAGACCGACAAAAATCATAAGAATCTTTAAAAAGGGTTGGCCAATAAAACCAGAATCTAGAATTTTCCTAGATGTTCTCCTTGTACTGAAATGACCACCACAAACCATTGAATGGCAAGCTGCAATGATAGACTCAAACTCCTCACTAGGCACATACTTTCTTATAACTTGGTCACTACATATCCGCCATAAGTGAGGGGTATCCCAGATGTAGTGTCTCGATTCGCTTCGAAGTTTTTGTGCCTGAAATTTAGACATAAAAGGGGGGTGAGTCCAGTTATAAGATAATTAACAATATGCGCATACCAAGGCTCTTTAATAGCTAAAGCACATAATACTGAATCAGGAAAGGAATCACAGGTGAGTTTAGAAGAGTCTACTCCCTGTGTATCATCAGGTAGCCTACTTAAGTGATCAGCTACATGGTTCTCAGCCCCTGCTCGATCCTTTATTTCAATGTCAAATTCCTGAAAGAAGTAATGTCCACCTAATCAATCTTGGCTTCGATTGTGGTTTCTTGAGAAGATAGCGAACATCTGCATGATCAGTGAAAACAGTCACATGAGAGTTTAATAAGTAAGGTCTAAACTTCTCTAAGGCGAAAAGAACTGCAAATAGCTCTTTTTCTGTTGTTGTATAGTTGACTTGAGCTGCATCCAGTGTTTTCGAAGCATAGGCAATGACTCTTGAGAGCTGAAAGAGAGCCTTTTCTTGTCGTTCGCTTAGAGGTTCTCGCTCAAAAATTATCCAAGCTATGCAGTAGTGCAAACTCGGGTTGTTCTCTTTTGAGAGCCTAAATTAGATGTCTAAGTTAGATTAATGCTATGCAGAGTAATGAAAAAAGGGGGTTTTTGGTGATTTTAGCCATTAATGAAATGCCAAAACTAAATGCAATTAATTCAAATCTAAGTTACTATGTTTTTTGGATTTTTCTAAGATAGTAGTAATGAAGTGAAGTTAATGATATGTAATCTCTTGAATACAGCTTTGAAGCAATCATAGTTCAAAATAAGTTTGGGAGTAGAAATCACCAAGTTTTCTAAATGAAAAAAACCTTAAAGAACTCTTTAAGTCTAGGATCTTAATCAATGGCACCCATTTCATAAGATCCTATTAAGCTCACTTAGTGTGTGTATTAAGATTAATTAATGCACTTGGTTAAATGCAAACCCAGATCAACCCAACAATCACACATTACCATGCAAGACAGAGAGTATCAAAAGAGTTGCATAGAAACATATATGTAACCACATATATTAGAGCTCAAATTCAACATTAACTAATCCAATACACAAATGATCATCCAGAATTGATTACAACCATAATCAAAATAGTTCAGCTCAAATTTACAAATCCTAGACCTAGAAATTCATAAATAAAGAACTAAAACTTATAGATGAAGCTAACTCTCCTTTGAAGCTCTTGGAACTCATGCTTCTTCCACCATATTCAAGAGTTGAGAAGCTTAGCTAGTCATAACTCTTGAATCAACTCCAACTAGGTATTGTTCTTCAGCCATGGGAGCAGCAGATGGAAGAAAATGGAAATGGGATTAGGGTTTCTGAGGTGGAAATGAGAGAAGAGGATGAAAGATACGAAGGTGGTGGCTCCCTCATGGTCATCCCCTCTCATCATACCCAAAATAGGGTTTCTAACCCGAAACTTACGTGCATGGGTCGGTTTTTGGGGATGGGTAGGTCAAAATTTCCCGAAATGGTCGGGTCTGAGTTTTGCTGCTTCGAAAGGTTCGCCGCGGCGAAACATGGCAGAGTAACCTTTCTTCACAGATGGGCTTTCGCCGCGGCGAAGTGGGATGTTGGCCGCGGCGAACTTAGGCAGAGGATCTTCTCTTGCTTCCTTTGCCTTGAGTTCTTCAATTCTGGCCCCAAATCTTTAGTGTCCTACAATAAAAAAGTAACAAATTGAAGTATCAATTGTCCTAGAAGTCAATTGAATCCAATTAATAGCCAATTATGACAATTTAGTCCTCAAAATGACACTAACTTAAAGTAAGAGCTATAAATCTAAATTAAGCACAATTTTCATTAAAAAGGACCAGAAAGGATAACAAAATCATGGATAATGATATGAAAAGAAACTAATATCTTGAGCTCAATCAAGAGCTTCTCCTCCCTCTGGCCTAACATAGCTCCTACAGCAAAATTAGAAGCGTCACATAAAATTTCAAAGGGCAAAGTCTAGTTAGGTGCAACAAGAATAGGAGGAGAAATGAGTTTAGATTTCAAATCATCAAAAGCAACTCTACGAGAATCATCAAAATCAAATTTCACATCTTTTTGTAAAAGCTTTGAGAGAGGTAAAGCAATCTTGCTAAAATCTTTTATAAACCGCCTATAGAATCCCGCATGACCCAAAAATGATCTAATATCTTTAATACAAGCAGGATAAGGCAAAGAAGATATAACCTCAATCTTAGCTTTATCAACTTCAATTCCCTTTTTAGAAATCAAATGCCCTAGCACTATCCCTTCATTGCCCATAAAATGACATTTTTCAAAATTTAAGATCAGATTCTTTTTAATGCATCTTTTTAAAACTTTTTCAAGACTAGTAAGACAATCATCAAAAGACCCACCATAAACAGTAAAATCATCCATAAAGACTTCCATACATTCCTCTAAGAATTCATAGAATATAGCCATCATACAACGTTGGAAAGTCCTTGGAGCATTACATAACCCAAAAGGCATCCTACGATATGCGAAGGTACCAAAAGGGCATGTGAAAGTGGTTTTATCTTGGTCCTCCGGTGCAATAAGTACTTGAAAGTACCTAGAGAAACCATCTAGAAAACAGTAATGAGATTTGCCTGCAAGTTTCTCAAGCATCTGGTCTATCAAAGGAAGAGGAAAATGATCTCTTCGTGTGGCATCATTGAGTTTTCTATAATCTATGCACACACGCCAGGAATTCTGAACTCTTGTAGGAATAAGCTCATCCCTATCATTTCTAACAACAGTAACCCCACTCTTTTTAGGCACTACATGTATTGGACTAACCCACTCACTATCAGATATGGGATAGATGATCCCAGCACTTAGAAGTTTGGTAATTTCCTTCTTAACCACATCAAGAATCAGGGGGTTTAGTCTTCTTTGGGGTTGTCTCACTGATTTTGAACCTTCACTAAGCAAGATTCTATGTGTGCAAATGGCTGGACTAATTCCAGGAATGTCCGCTAAAGTCCACCCAATAGCCCTCTTATGCTCTCTCAAAACAGTAAGGAGTCTTTCTTCCTCAACCTTAGACAGGGAGTTAGCTATAATGACCGGTAATCGCTCATTAGACTCTAGAAAAGCATATTTCACAGTAGGGGGTAGGGGTTTCAACTCAAGAGTGGGTGGTTACACAATAGAGGGAATCAGTTTATGAAGTTCAAGAGAGAAAAGATTACTCCCCTTTCCTTCAACCAGTGAGAGTTCCTCAACCTTGCAGATAGCTTCCTCTCTAAGCATTAAACCAACTTCTAGTTGATCTACAGCAACCGCCTTGGAGAGATACTTCTCCATAACTTCTTCCTCCAGATCTGAAATAGCAACAGAAAACCTTTCCCCAAGGGGATTATCATTGATAACAGAGGAATCAAAGTCTACTTTGGAGTCAAGGGAGGAAACAGAAAATGCATGTGGAATGGAAAGCATACAATTAAACACAGTGCAATCGAGGCATGTAACTTTTCCACCACATGAGCAAGAAGAAGGTATAGAATAAAGAGATGAAAAAGAAGAAATGGATTCATCCTCATCATTAGATTCATCTGTATAAATGTCAGAATAGAAAGAGTCGTTTTTCAATTGAACTTCAGTGCATGCATCATCAACAGCAATGTCTATCATATTAACCCCCAAAAGTGAATAGTGTTGGAAATTGTGCCCTAGGGGCCAATCATTATGTTTTGAACATTGTTAATTTATGAATTTATTAATTACGTTATCATATTATTTGCATGTTTATGTGATGACTGTCCTTGGATAACTCATGGTTTATCCTAAATATCCCTGGTCGGTCATCTATGTGGGAGCAGAGATGAAATAAGACCAGTATGACTTTGAAGATGTATAGAGATATAAATCAAAGTCATAGGCACATGTAAAAGTACAAGGTGTTGGACCGACCCGCTATGAGAGAGCTGCATGGGTTAAGTCATAAGCTTCTCTCATATACAAACCATGTCACTCTGCCCTTTGACCTCAGATCATCATGGATTCCTACATGAGAAATGCTCAGCTTTGACCTAGTCAAAAGTCACTTTTGACCGAGTGATCATAAAGACTATGTTCAGGCTTAGTGGTTTTTCATGCGGAGGAATATGAATGGTCAAGATGGAATTTGTCCCTCACATTCGTAGAGAGATATTACTGGGCCCCTCGATGAGTGAGTTTGAGAAATGTATGGCCATACTATAATGGAAAGATAGTTCCGTTTCTATACTCAGACTACTCAGGGATCGAGAAAGTAACGGTCATGAATAGGAGGATGACGTTCTCCATGCCTCATCCATGACCAAAATGTCGTGTGACAAAAGGGACATGATACGGTTATATGAAAGGTTGCATCGTTCAATGATCCTCATATGTTTTGGGTAGTCGTGATGTCTTGCTAGAGACCGCTTACGACTTGTGAGTCATTATGGTTAATGGCCCACTGCCAACTTCATATGGGCCTACAGGGTCGCACACAAAATAGCCCAACACGAGTTATGATGTCCAGATTCATTGAATCTAAGATATGTCCAGATTCAATGAATAACATAAGGTGGACGTGTATATATATATATAATTTCATATATATATATATATATAAATATAAGAGATATTAATTTTTAGATTTAATTTATAAGGATAAATTAAATCTATATAAATTAATTCCGTCATATTTTATTTTGAATTGAATAAATAGGTGAATTAAATCTGTGAGATGGATTTAATATAAACCATATTTATTTAATTGCTCTCTTATCTGATTAGGCAATATTTGATATTGTATTAATTTCGGAATTAATTTAAGATTAATTTTGAAATTAAATATCATTCATTAAACCTATAGCATCCTATATATTTGATATGAGGAGCTAGGGTTTTAAGAGTGAGAGTGAGAGTACTAAGCAGATAAGGGACGGCCAAAAGTGAGAAGAGAGGACGGATTTCTGAAAACCCTAGACGGACAAAAAGGGTGCTAGCACGCCGTCTGTAACCGGAGAGCTATTCGTGTGGATACCGGTAGAGGAAGCTGACCGGAGTTGTCGACTTCGAACGATAAAGGAGGCGAGCAGAGGCATCCTGAACGGCGGAATCACCGAGCCACCTGGAAACCGAACACCGAAGGTAATGCTTCTTACTACCTGACTTAAACGCGATCGGTAGATCTGGGCAAGGGATTGAAAGCTTTAAAATTTTGAGTTGTTTTTCCGCTACGTGTCGTCTTTCAATTCCCTTCAAATAGTCCTCATAAGGATGTTTCATTGCTTTATACATGTTAAAAGAAACTTTATTATCACCCACTTCCATAGTGATGGTGCCCTCTTTCATGCTAATCATGGTATTAGCAGTCCTTAAGAAAGGTCGACCAAGGATGAGTGTAGCATCATTCACACGTTCAGAAGACATGTCAAGCACATAAAAATCAGCAGGAAATACCAATCCCTTAACTTGGACTAAAATGTCTTCAATAATGCCCTCAGGATACCTAATAGTCCTATCAGCTAGTTGGAGCACAACAGTGGTAGACTTAAGAGTCTTGACTCCTAGAGAGGTGTATACGGACTTAGGCATGACATTAATGGCTGCACCTAGATCTAATAAGGCTCCCCCTATAGTAACCTTTCCTATAGTACAAGGGATAGTGAAAGATCCAGGGTCTTGACACTTTACAGGAATTTGGGGTTTAAACAAAGCAGACACATTAGAGGGTAATTGGACTCTTTCATTAGGTTTAAATCTCCTCTTTTGAGTGCATAAATCTTTTAAGACCTTAGCATACTTAGGAATCTTTTTAATTAGGTCAAGCAAGGGTATATTCACTTCTACTTTCCTAAATGTCTCAAGCAACTCATGATCTTGCCTCTCCTTACCCATTTTCACATTTTTCAAATAAGCATTAGGAAAAGGTAGTTCATTGATGTTTACCTCCTTACCTTCCTTGCTTGAGACTCCATGATTGCTTGGCTCAGATTTCGCAGTTATCCCCTTGCCATCATGTTCTTTTGAGGCTTCTTTCAGCTTTAGCCACTTCTCCTTGGAGCTTTCAGACTGCTTCTCTTTTGAAAGTGTTTGTGGTAGCTCATCAGACAAAATCTCCTCCTCTATAACTTTATCCTCCTCTTCTCTGAATTTCACTTGCTTCCCACTCCTAAGGTTGATAGCGTTCAATCCCTTAGGATTGATAACCGTGTTGGAGGGGATTGTGCCACTGCTCCTGGCTTGTTGCTCACTCATGTTGTTGGATAACTGAGTCACATAGGAGTTAATGTTTTTAGATTTAGTCTCCCATTGCTCCATTCTCTTTTCCAAAGCACTAAATCTAGCATCATTCTTGGATGAGTCTTATTGAATTAGTGAGACTAAGGAGTTGAACTGAGTAGCATTGGCAGCCCTTTCTTCCTTCATTAAAGCCATCATATTTTGTAGGAGTTGATTTGTTTCATCCTTAGGTGGGACCGCCAAGGCTTGAGACTGGTTTTGGAACTGGTTTGAAGATGGACCAGCTCCTCCACTCTTCTGAAATCTGTTTGGAGGTCTACTATCATCATTCTTCCAGCCCAATCGAGGGTTTGATTTCCATCCCTCATTGTAAGTGTTAGAGTAGGGGTCCCACTTTTGATTTGGGCGGCCTTGGAAGACTGCAAACACTTCCTCATAGCGGCCTGGACAAACGCTAGAAATATGCATAACTGATCCACATGTTTCACAACTAGGCACTGTAATGTCCATAGGAGCGGATGGGCGATGCACACTCATATTCTTCAATTCAGCAGTGATCAAAGACAATTGAGATGTCACTTGGCTTCCCAAAGAATCTACTTTTGATTCCAAAGTGTCCATTCTTCTGCTGTGCACCGAAGCAGCTCCCATCTCATGTACTCCTTTAGTATCTCTCATACCATGTTGTTGATGATTCAGGGCCATCTTCTTTATCAAATCCCAAGCCTCCTCAGCAGTGGAGTCTATCAAAGATCCTCCCGATGCAGCATCCAACATACCCTTCTCTTGGTTCTTCAACCCATCATAGAAGTACTGCACCAGTTGTTCATCCGGAATTTGATGATGTGGGCATCTTGAAAGTAGGTCCTGAAATCTATTCCAGTAATCATAAAGGGATTCATCGTAGTCTTGCTTGGCAGAATAAATCTCCTTCCTCATTGATGAAGTACGAGAAGCCGGAAAGTATTTCTCCAAAAAATGCCTTCCTTAAGTTCCCCCAACTATGGTATGCATCAGCTACATGTCTTGGAAGGCTCATGTACCATTCCCTAGCCTTGCCTTCCAAGGATAGATGAAAAACCTTCCATAGCACTTGGTCCAACGATGCTCCCACAGGCTTCATACTCTGACAAATCATGGAGAGAGATTGCAGATGGAGGTATGGGTCTTCTCCTCTCAAGCCATGAAATTTAGGAAGAGAGTTAATCAATAAACCTTTAATCTCAAAGTTAACTTCAAAATTTGGACAAGCCGCAGTAAAAGGATCAAAATTTACATCAAAAGTTGTGGCTTCTCTAATTGTTCTTCTCCTAAGGTTTCCATTATTTTCTCCTACCCTCTCTTCTTCTCCATTCCCTCCATTGCCTCCATTCCTCACTTGGTTGGCATTGGGGTTAGGATGAGGTTGGTTTTGTGGTAATTCAGCCATTATCTCTTGGTCAGTAGGTTCACTCTTACTACTAGAAAGGCTAGATTCCACAGAAATATTCTCTTGCTCAATCACCAACTCACTTGTCCCCTCAATTTTTTTCTCTCTTCTTATCTCTCTGAGTCTTCTCTCAATCTCAGGGTTATAGGGCACAAGTTTTGTTTTCTGTGGCATGCAAGATAAAAGTCACAAGAGAAAGAGCAAACAAAATTTACTTGTAGCACACAAAGTCAACTAAAAGCATGCAATGTGATGAATGCAAGTGTATGGTAAAGTATGCAGGTGTATGAATGAGTATGAGTATGTATGGGAAGGTATAAGTATGTATGCACAGATAAAGAAGCAAAGTGTAAGTTTTAAAATTTTCCAGAAAGGTTCCTTTCGGCGAAATAAGATGTTGGCTGCAGCGAAAGTTGGCAGAGGCGACCAGGTATTTGATTGCAGAGAGTTGGCCTCGGCGAAAACAGAGGTTGGCCGCGGTGAAAGTATCCCGAGAGAAATCCTTCGGTTTTTCAAAGAATTGGCCGCGGCGAAAGATAATGTTGGCCACGGCGAAAGTATCCTGAGAGGATTCCCTCAGTAATTTGAACAGTTGGCCGCGGCGAAAGTTAATGTTGGCCGTGGCAAAAGTTGACAGAATGCTTATCAGATACTGGACTCCACTGATGCAACGTGAGAGATGCTGAAAATCAAGAAAAGCAGTATATTTGTTTGTATTTCCAAAAATTTTGATGCTATGCAAGATAAAAACCTATACTATGAACAAATATGCAACTAAACTACCCTTAATGCTTCCCAAAAAGATCAACACCTCAATTGACAATCAAATAGCACAAGCTAACCTAGAGAACCAATTTCTTGGCTCCCCGGCAACGGCGCCACTTGAAAGAGAGCCTTAGTTATCGTTCGCTTAGAGGTTCTCGCTCAAAAATTTATCCAAGCTATGCAGTAATGCAAACTCGGGTCGTTCTCTTTTGGGAGCCTTAGTTAGATATCTAGGTTAGACTAATGCTATGCAGAGTAATGAAAAAGGGGGGGTTTTTGGGTTTTTAACAATTAATGAAATACCAAAACTAAATGCAATTAATTCAAATCTAAGTTACTATGTTTTTGGATTTTTCTAAGATAGTAGTAATGTAGTGGAAGTTAATGATATGTAATCTCTTGAATACAACTTTGAAGTAATCATAGTTCAAAATAATTTTAGGAGTAGAAATTGTAACATCCCGATTTTTAGGCCTAGAAGTACTAGAAATAGCCTAAATGGGATAGGCTACCAGAACCCTTTTTAGTAGAGGTCTTAAAGATGAGAAAGAAAGTTAAAGCAGTTTTAGGGACTAAACTGCAAAGTGAATGTTTTAAGGGGCTAAAGGGTAATCAAAGTTAGAGGCTCCAGTAAAGTCTCAAAGGCCCAGAAAGAGAAAAGAGGCTAGATACAACCAAAGGTTAAGTTAGAAGCCTCAAAGAGATTGTTTTATGAGGTTGAGCCTAAGCAGGGGTAAAACCGTAAATTCAGAAAGTTACGGCCATCAGGGGTAAAAATGGAAAGTACTTAGAAAATTCTAAGAAAATCCCAGAAAATGGAAAATAATATTCTAAGACTCCTTTTGTGAAGAGAGATGATGAAAATACCCCTGAGGTAACTTAAAAGGAATTTACAAGTTTATGGCTCAATTTAAGATGTAGAGGTAGATTTAATTGTTTGAGTCATAAGGAAACCTCAGAAAATTATGGTAAAATGGGGATGTATGATCTAAGAGACTGTAGAAAATTATAAAATTAGTCTCATCCCTAGAAGACAAGCAAAATGGCTTTAAGAATACTTAAAAGCCAGTTGTGCCCAAAAAAGGCATTTTAAAGAATGATTTTTAAGTGGGGCTATAGGTTGAGTTATGACCTGAGAAAATTCATAGATTTTCTCTAGAATAGGAGGAATTTTATGATATTTTTGGATGAATTTTTGGAGCTCTGGACTGAATAAAATGCTCCAGTCAAATATTAAATAATTTTGTCCCCTAAATAGGAGACAAAACCAAAGAAAATATCTAAAAGCCATTATGACGATGCTGAGTCAGCATGCTGAGTCATCAAGCGTAATCATGACACCGACGAGTCATCATGCTGAGTCATCAAGCGTAATCATGACACCTACGAGTCATCATGCTGAGTCACCAGAAGATATTTATGGACAGCATAAAAATCAGAACGCAGTATGGGAATATTTTAGACAATCTTTTGTCTACCCATTATAGCGAAATCTCTACTGCATGACTCAGTAAGGTTAAGTAGCCTGTCAGTAGAGCTAATTATTTTCATCTATGCTCCTCTAAGGTGGCACCATATATGTACTTAATTAAGATGAGAAAATAGTGTCAGAACATGTCCTGGTGGTACAGGGTAAGTCAGGACCCGAAAAGTATCTAATATGGTGCAAGATTGGCTTGATAGGTGGAGAAATAATTAAGGAGATATTTTTGCACGAATTTCCATTTATTTTCTCCCTATTTTAATGCCATAAATGATGAAAGGACATAAAAGTGACAAGTGTACGGTTAGATGAGAAAAAGAAAATATTACGTGTACGGCTAGATGGAAGACACGTGTACGGTCGGATGCAAGGCACGTGTGCGGTCGGATTAAAGACATGTGGCTTGATGATGTAAGCATGATGTCATCATGATGAGGTAAGCATGATGTCATAGGACACTTGTCACCGTAAGATCAAAAGAGAAAATGGACGGTCCAGATCGAGCCACGTATTTTTAAGATCAACGGTCCAGATTCGGTCTGTTTTTCTATAAATACCCCCTCCCCTCCCTACCATTTCGTCCAAGCATAAGGAATCCATGGGGAAGCTCTTGCAAAATGGTTTCTAGAGAGAGAAAGAAGAGGGAGAAAGAAAGGCCAAGTGGTTCCAAGCCAGATCAAACTCTAAAACACGGTATGTGGTGGTTATAGCACCTGATTTTATGCCTATTTCGGATTAGTTACTGTGCGTATCTGATTCTGAAATTTTTCATGCTTAAAGTACACTCTGTGAGCTTTAAATCATAGGTAGAACACTTCATTTGGATATGTGTACGATTTATGGTGATTTTTCAAAGTTAGGGTTTGAAATCTGGAAACAGTGTTGAACTTTTGGAAGAGTTTCGAGTTCCGTACAGTTCCGGTACTGTTTGGCATAGAACTGGTTCCTGAAACTATTTTTCATTTAAAGTTAACTTAAGGATCTTTCAGTGAGACTTGGAAGCACTCAATTTGGAGTTTTCTAGAATTAATTATGAATTTTCAAAGTTGAGCAAAAATTCTGGAAATTCTGCGTGAACAGTACCCGCGAAGCAAAATTTCCAGATTTGGTATTCTTGAATCTAAGGCCATCTAAAGTGGTCCTAATTGACAAGAAATGGATCTTAAGGATGGGAAATGATAAGATTTATGTTAGAAAAGTTGGAAAGAAAACCCTAAGACTAAGAGAAAGGGTTGAGGTTCAAGAAAGCTAGTCTTGAACTTTATGTAATCTAGTGGTCCTAATGGTTTGTATGATCAATGTGACTATGTTTAGGACCTTTGGAACATCCAAGAGGATGTTTGGTGATGTTGACGGAATGTCCACATGGTTGGAAAGACAAGGAAACCAAAGGAAAAGCAAGGGGAAAGCCATGTTACAAGGTAGTGAACTTACCTATACTGTGTGCTTGATATGTATGCTTGCATGATGTGATTGTGTTGCCATGATGTGACTAAGCTATGATGAAATGTTTGCAAAGTTATGTTTGCAAGTTTATGTTATGTTTTGCCTTGGCAATATGTTATGGAAGCATGAAATGCTTTAGCTTACTTTCCATGGCATTCATGTGTTAATGTTATAACATGTCATGCATGTGCATTATGTCTTGCATGCTTATGGGTAGTGTTTGCTACTGAGATTCTCCCGAATCTCACCCCTCCCTAACCAACCATTTAGGTCAGTCAATGATGGGCAATAATGGCATGAGAAGCAAGGAGAAGTAAGCGGAGAATTATTCTTGTTAATGGATGAGACTGTTGATATATGTATAATTCTACTATTTTGTGAACTATGTTATGGATGCCAATGATACCATGTATTTAATTATAATATTTATGGCATAAATGAAAGTGTATGAGTATGAACGGGAAAGAGTAAGGCCATGTTATGTATGCCAAAGAAATAAAAAGAATTAAAGAGATGTTAAGGGATAAAACGTAAGTCCTGGAGCAGTGAATTTGTAGCTCAGTTTGACCTATCAAACGAGTGAGTTAAGTCATAAGATTTGGCAAGCAAAGAGATCTGATGTTTCTATTTAAAATGAGGGGTAGTTTGCCCAATTCCGATAACCGAGCAGAAAGTTATGCCTTTCCAAAGTTAGGCAAAAATACAGTAAAATCCGAAAATGACCAAATGAACAGTAACTTTTTCAAAGGAAATTGAGCTCGAATTTCAAGGCAATCAGTTCAGAAACTATTTTTCCTCAAAATTTTATCCAAAGAGCCTTCTGTAGAACTTGGAATCACTTAATTTCAATTTTTCTACAATTAGTTATGAATTTTTGAAGTTTGTCACATTTTAAGGTGACAATGAATAGTAACCCGTAAATGAAAATTTTCAAACTTGATTTTTCATCAATTGTAGCCTTCAAAAGTGATTCCAAATGCTTCCGCAAGGAAAGTTAATTGATTTAAACATGAGGTGTTACAGAAATCACCAAGTTTTCTAAATGAAAAACCTTAAAGAACTCTTTAAGTCTAGGATCTTAATCAACGGCACCCATTTCATAAGATCCTATTAAGCTCACTTAGTGTGTGTATTAAGATTAATTAATGCACTTGGTTAAACACAAGCTTAGATCAACTCAACAATCACACAATACCATGCAAGAAAGAGAGTATCAAAAGAGTTGCATAGAAACATATATGTAACCACATATATTGAAGCTTAAATTCAACATAAGTAATCCAATACACAAAATAATCATCCAGAATTGATTACAACCATAATCAAAATAGTTCAGCCCAAATTTACAAATCCTAAGACCTAGAAATTCATAAATAAAGAACTAGAACTTATAGATGAAACTAACTCCCCTTTGAAGCTCTTGGAACTCATGCTTCTTCCACCATATTCAAGAGTTGAGAAGCTTAACTCGTCATAACTCTTGAATCAACTCCAACTAGGTATTGTTCTTCAGCCATGGCAGCAGCAGATGGAAGAAATGGAAATGGGATTAGGGTTTCTGAGGTGGAGATGAGAGAAGAGGATGAAAGAGACGTAGGTGGAGGCTGAAATGTGATAGTCTGATCTCGTCATACCCAAAATAGGGTTTCTAACCCGAAACTTGCATGCATGGGTCGGTTTCTGGGGATGGATAGGTTAAAATTTCTCGAAATGGTCGTGTCTGAGAATTGCTGCTACGAGAGATTCGCCGCGGCGAAACATGGCAGAGAGCCTTGCTTCATCAGATGATTTTTGCCGTGGCGAACTTAGGCAGAGGATCCTTTCCTGCTTCTTTGCCTTGAGTTCTTCAATTCTGGCCCCAATCTTTAATGTTCTACAATAAAAAAGCAACAAATTGAAGTATCAATTGTCCTAGAATTCAATTGAATCCAATTAACAACCAATTATGACAATTTAATCCTCAAAATGACACTAACTTAAGTAAGGACTCTAAATCTAAATTAAGCACAATTATCATTAAAAAGGGCCAGAAAGTATCACAAAATCATGGATAATGAGATGAAAAGATAATAATATCTTGAGCTCAATCAAATTCCCCCACACTTAGACCTTTGTACTCCTGGACAAAGCTCAAGAATAATTCAAAGTGACACTAGTACAAAGAGAAACATTACCATGCTTAAAGATTAAAGCAAAAGATTAGAAAGAAACTCTCACAGGGTTGACATCAGTAAACAAGGATATGCCAAGAAAATAAGCATAATGGATAATTAACTCAAAAGATTGATCAAGAAAGATCTAACTCGGAAAGATCTAACTCGGATAAGTATTTCACTCTTAACTCACTTGTTTAAGGGTTATTTCACTCCAAGTCTACTAAATCTAATTTCTACTATAGGCTTGTAATAATTCTACCTCTCTACCACAGGAAGCAAACTTTGTAAATCAAGAGGGCTTTTAAAGTTTATAACTTGAATGAAGGTCGAGTGAAATGAGTGGGATGAAAATAAAAATGAAAATGAAAATAATAATATCTTGAGCTCAATCAGACAGGTTCAGGAGCTTCTGGATCTTCCTATTCTTCTTGAGCTTCAAGAGCTGGTGCACCGGCTGCATGCGCTGCGCCAACATCATAAACAGGGTGGATGGGTGGAGGTGGTCCAATGACGGGCTGTTTAAGGCAGTCGTATTGAAACAAAGGGGCTGGCTCAAAGTAGCTGTCATTGTTGTACTCAGGGACACTGGCAACGCAAAAAAGGTCAATGACTAGGTGGGGAAAAATGATGCTGTTGGTGAGTTTAGGTGTGTTGATGGCATCATGGAGGGCTGAGTAAATGGTGTCGGCTACATCAAAGGATTGGCCAGTCATGAGAAGGTAGACGTAAAGGGCTTGGCGCTTAGGAACATTGGCTAGGTGGGTGGTGGGTACTAGGTTGTTGCAGACAAAATGCAACCAAGGGCGAGCCTCAGGTCGAAACTCGGATTGCTTAAGGTATTGCTCAGTAGTGTGGGGGTGATGCCAAGTGGCTCCGTCATGACACAAGGTTTGGACCACATCATCAAAAGGGTAGTTGTCTCTGTAAGCCGAATAACCCGAATGGCAACAAGGGGGAAGGTGGTAATGGAAACAGATGTTGTCAGCACTAAAGGAATGGTAGACACAGACATTGTAAAAGTCGATGATCATAGAGCCATAGAATCAGGCATAGGTGTAAAAATAGTGAACAAAAGTGTCATTGCCCATAGAACGCTCTTGGACCAAACTGGTCAATTGGGAGGCACAGAGCTGGCGGACAAAAGGGTGATCAGGGGGTCTAAGGGAAAAGGTCGTATCTTGAGGAGAGGTGATTGAACCCAATTGTTCTATGTTATTTCATATCATTTTAAGGGTTTTTATCATAGGTTTTGGCTCTTTTTAATGATAATTGTGCTTAATTTTGATTAAGAGTCCTTACTTTGAGTTAGTGCCTTTTTGAGGGTAAAATTGTCATAATTGATTATTAATTGTATTCAATTAATTCTAGGACAATTGATGCCTTAAATTGTTGCTTTTCAATGTAGGACACCTGAGATCGGGGCCAAGATTGAAGACTCAAGGCACAAAGATGCAAAGAGGAGCCTCTGCCATAGTTTGCCACGACACACTTCTTCATTCGTTGCGGCGAACGTCGCCCATCAAATAGGAAAGCCCTCTGCCATGGTTCACTACGGCGAACCCCTCGTATCAACACATTTTAGACCCGACCATTTAGGGAAAATCTGACCTACCCACCTCCAGGAACCGACCCATACACATCATTTTCGGGTTAGAAACCCTATTTTAGGTATGGGTGAGGTCAGACACAAGGAAGTAGCCACCACTTACGTTTTCTATCATCATCTCCTCTCATCTTTCCCACTGAACCCTAATCCTCCATCTCCATCTCCTTCACATTCCATTTTCCTATACTTCTTCATCCACTTTCATTTCTTTCATCTCCTGATTGTTATGGCTGAAGATTTAACTCTGGTTGGAGCTGATTCCAAGGCTATGATGAGCTAGGCTTTTCCAACTCTTGAAGATGGTGGAGTAGTATGAGTTTCCAAGCTTTAAAGGGGAGTTTTAGTTTTAATCTTTAGTTTCTAGCTATGTGTTTATGATTTCCTAGGTCTAGGAGTTGTAAAGTCTTAGTTAGACACTTTGGTTAATTCTGTAATCATTGGTTAATGATTAACATTTGTAATTTGGATTGATTGATGTTGAATTTTGTGCTTAAATATATGTAGTTGCATATATGCTTCTTGTAACTCTCATGATTCTCTCCTATCTTGCATGGTTATGTTTTGATACTGAGTTGATTGTGTGTTACATTGAGCGAATTGCATGATCATTCCAAAATTACACATTAGGGAAGCTAAACAAAGTTTTCATTAATGAGTTCATTAATATAAGCTTTGGACTCAATGAGTTATTGAGATTCTTATTAAGAAAACCTAATAGATTTGTGAAACTCCCAATATTTAAGTGAACTATGATTGCCATCAAAACCATTTTCAAGAGATTTCCTATCAACCATTTCCATTACATCATTATTATCTTAAAACACTAAAAACATAGTATTTTAGGTTTGTTTTCATTGTGTTCAGTTTAGGCACCATTCATTTAAATGTTAAAAACCCAAAAACTAAAGATTAAAACTAAAACTCCCCTTTGAAGCTTGGAAACTCATGCTACTCCACCATCTTCAAGAGTTGGAAAAGCTTAGCTCATCATAGCCTTGGAATCAGCTCCAACCAGAGGTAAATCTTCAGCCATAACAGTCAAGAGATGAAGGAAATGAAAGTGGATGAAGAAAAAGTGCAGGAAAATGGAAGGTGAAGGAGATGGAGATGGAGAATTAAGGTTCTGTGGGAAAGATGAGAAGAGATGATGATAGAAAACATAAGTGGTGGCTACCTCCTTATGTCTGACCTCACCCATAGCCAAAATAGGGTTTTTAACCCGAAAATGACATGTATGGGTCGGTTCCTAGAGGTAGGTAGGTCAGATTTTCCCGAAATGGTCGGGTCTGAAATGTGCTAATATGAGGGGTTCGCCGCGGCGAACCATGGCAGAGAGCTTTCCTATTTGATGGGCGACGTTCGCCGCGGTGAAGGAAGAAGTGTACCACGGTGAACTATGGCAGAGGCTCCTCTTTGCATCTTTGTACCTTGAGTCTTCAATCTTGGCCCCGATCTCAAGTGTCCTACAATAAAAAGCAACAATTTGAAGCATCAATTGTCCTAGAAATCAATTGAATACAATTAATAACCAATTATGACAATTTTACCCTAAAAAAGGCACTAACTCAAAGTAAGGACTCTTAATCTAAATTAAGCACAATTATCATCAAAAGGAACCAAAATCTATGATAAATACCCTTAAAATGATATGAAATAACATAGAACAATTGGGTTTAATCAAATTCCCCCATACTTAGACCTTTGTACTCCTGGACAAAGCTCAGAAATAATTCAAAGAGATACCAGCACAAAGAGAAACACTACCATGCTTAAAGATGAAAGCAAAAGATTAGTAAGAAATTCTTACAGAAGTTGACATCAGTAAACAAGGATATGCTAAGAAAATGAGCACAATGGACAATAAACTCAAAAGATTGATCAAGAAAGATCTATCTCACGGATAAGTGTTTCATTCTTAACTCACTTGTTTTGGGGTTATTTCACTCCAAGTCTACTCAATCCAATTCCTACCATAGGCTTGTAATAATTCTACCTCTCTACCACAGGAAGCAAACTTTGCAAATCAAGAGGACTTTTAGGGGTTAGAACTTGAATAAAGGCCAAGTGAAATGAATGGAATGAGAATATAAATGGAAATGAGTATAAACATACAAATTATTAAGACAGAATTAATCTAAATAAAAGTAAGGGGAGAAGCTATTTAGTTTTTGTTTTATAATTTTTTATATCTTTATCCTTTCTTTTCTTTTTTTTTTTCTCTCTGTTTTTTTTATTGAAGCAACTTCTCTTCTTCTTCTTCTTCTTCTTGTTTTTTTAACAAAATAATTGCATGCATGTACTCAAGATGAAGGTCCAAAGGGGTTTACAACGGTAAAATGATTGGGTTTGTGTTTGGGAAACGAGGATTTGAAATCGAATGCCTCTATCATTTTTACAAAAATTGATTCACTAAGCTTCGATTAAGAATTAAAACCAGTTCCAGAGAAATATGAAATAAGCAGATTCACTCAATTTAATAACTTTTTAGGCCCAAAAATCCTTCCAACAAGGCTAAAATCTCAATTAATCAATCTCAAGGGTTAAGCACCACACAGTCATAATTTCAAAGCATATCATCATTTACTATCTATCAAAAACATGAGAATAACTAGCCCAAGTTCAACCCTCATTTAAAAGCATGGGAAGTTTTCTAAAAGCACTAGTACAATTTGAACTTTTCTAATAATTTTAAAAGGGATGCAGGAGCATAAAGAATCTAAGCCAGGAAAAATTTCTGAAGACCAGCTGAAATTGCAAAGAATTTATTATTTAATTTTTTTTAGGGGAATCGCTGCGGCGAAGAATGAAGGTCGCCGCGGCGAAGGCTCACAGAGAGCCAAGTCTGGAGAATGGCCATGCTTCGCCACGGCGAAACATAAGTTGGTCGCGTCGAAGTGTGGCCAAGAGCTACATTAATCGTGATAAAAGGGGCTTTGCCGTGGCGAAGGCAAATGTTTGCCATGACGAAGGGTGGCAGAAAGCAAAATCCTGTGCAATTTCAACTCTTCAATAAACCAAGTTCAAAATATTCACAATTCAACCAATTTATCAGTTAAAAAAAAAACCTCAAAATCACATAGATGCATGGATGCATGAGAATTATTTGCTAAAATCCACAATAGGTCCTTCCCCCACACTTAAACACAACATTGTCCTCAATGTTTGAACCAGTATAGGCAAACCAATCACAAAGTGAACCAGAAGTTGTGAAGTCCAATTGAAATTGAAGGACAACACATCAAATTCACAAAATGGAGGGAGAAGGTAAGAGGTTGCATACAAAACAAAGAGGAAAAGGAAAATAGAAGTTGAGACCAATGTAAGAGCAATAGCAAAATGTAAAGGCCATCAGTAGCCAAAAGGTCAAACAACATCCAACGTAAGATCCAAAAAGTTTAACAAGTATCCAGCTACACCAACTAAATAGAAACAAAAAGAACAATAAAGAAATCAAAACACAAGTGAAAAGCTACTGCTGTGTCCCAGAATCATCTGCCCCAGACCCGGATGGTCCTGCACCAGAAGTGCCAGCTCCAGATGTCCTGGCTTTGCTCTGAGGATCTTCCTCCTCAAGAGGTAGGATGAAGTTCAACCGGTCAGCAATCAGGGCATCCACATGCCGGCGGTAACGGCGGTCTCGATCATATAGAGCATCATGGTCCTTCTACCCTTCATCTCGCGGAGGAGGGTGACTCGTAACTGGTGGACATGGTTGGCCAGCTCATCAATATCATCAGCCAAAGTGTCTAAGGTGACAGGTTCAGGAGCTTCTGGATCTGGCTGGTCTTCTTGAGCTTCAGAAGCTGGTGCACCGGCTGCATGTGCTGCGCCAACATCATACACAGGGTGGATGGGTGGAGGGGGTCCAATGACAGGCTATTTGAGGCGGTCATATCTAAATAAGGGGGCAGGCTTAAAATAGCTATCATTGTTGAACTCAAAGACATTGGCAGCCCTAAAGAGGTCAGTGACTAGGTAGGGAAAAATGATACTGTTGGTGAGTTTGGGGGTGTTGATGGCATCGTGGAGGGCTAAGTAGATGGTGCCGGCTACATCGAAGGAGCGGCCAGTCATGAAAAGGTAAACATAAAGAGCTTGGCGCTTTGGAACATTGGCTAGGTGGGTCGTGGGTACGAGGTTGTTACAGACAAAATGCAGCCAGGGGCGAGCCTCAGGTCGGACCTCAGAACGCTTAAGGTATTGCTCGGAAGTACGGGGGCGATGCCTAGTGGCTCTGTCATGACATAGGGTTTGGACCACATCGTCAAATGGGTAATTGTCTCTATGGGCCGAATAGCCCGAATGGCGACTAGGGGGAAGGCGGTAATAGAAGCGGATGTTGTCGGTGGTAAAGGCATAGCGGACAAGGACATTGCGGAAGTCGACTACCAAAGAACTATGGAAATAGGCATAAGTGTAAAAGTGGTGAACAAAAGCGTCATTACCCATGGAATGCTCTTGGACCAAACCGGTCAATTGGGAGGCACGGAGCTGGCGGACAAAAGGATGGTCAGGTGGGTTTAAGGGAAAGGGGCGCTCCTTAAGAAGGGGTCTTTAGTCTATCCTTCGGTATAGTTCCTCGAAGGTGTATTCATCCCCCAAATCCAACTCAGACACAGGTGCAGGGTTCTTAGTGCGAGGCATAGACTGAACACAAGAAGTAACACACACACTAAACAAAAACTACACAAAGAACAACTAACACTACCCAGAAAAACCAAAATCACAACCTAGACAGTAGCAAATGGTTATATAATGATTCATAGGTTTTCAGATGATCAAAAGCTTTCAGAATTAAGTAAAGAGATTAAAGAAAAACACAATGTACTATGAATCATTAGATAACCTACAGGCGACATAACTACAATTTAACAACAAAATAACCCAACCCAACAACACAATACCAGAACAAACAAGCAAATTAACAACTAAACAAAATTAAACTAAAGGAAAGAACAAGGGAAGAGAGAAAACATACCACAATGAAGGGATGCTTCAGCGTAGATTGGAGGAAGAGAAGGAGGGGAAAACTGAGGAAGGAAGAAATAAATGGAGAAAAGGAGAGAGGGAGAGGCCGACTAAGAGGACTGGAGAAGGGAGGAGGCCGATAAAAGGCAGAGAGGATCGCCGCTTTTGGTTGCGGAAAGGGAGAAGGCGAAGAGGGAGAGGTTTCAGAATGGAAGGGATGTGTGAAATATGTAGGGACCGATGGTTTTGGTAGAATTGAAATAGGTTAATGAGGGGTTTAATAGAATGGGTAGGGGAAAAGACTGAAATGGGTTCCGGAGAATAGGATGGCTGACTCAGAAATGGGGGCAAAGAGGGAAATTTACACCAAAAAACAGGGAAAAAATGAAATCAATCCGCACTGAAATTAAGTATGCAATTGGAATGATCATGCAATTGGCTCAATGTAACACACAATCAACTCAGTATCAAAACATAACCATGCAAGATAGGAGAGAATCATGAGAGTTACAAGAAGCATATATGCAACTACATATATTTAAGCACAAAATTCAACATCAATCAATCTAAATTACAAATGTTAATCATTAACCAATGATTACAGAATTAACCAAAGTGTCTAACTAAGACTTTACAACTCCTAGACCTAGGAAATCATAAACACATAGCTAGAAACTAAAGATTAAAACTGAAACTCCCCTTTGAAGCTTGGAAACTCATGCTACTCCACCATCTTCAAGAGTTGGAAAACCCTAGCTCACCATAGCCTTGGAATCAGCTCTAAGCAGAGTTAAATCTTTAGTCATAGCAGTCAGGAGATGAAGGAAATGAGGTGGGATGAAGAAAGAGTGCAGGAAATGGAAGGGGAAGAAGATGGAGATGGAGAGGCAAGAAGATGAGAGAATAGAGGTGTTGGAGATGATAGATTGGAGTTATTGGAAAAAAATAGGGTTTCTAAGGGTTTTAGGGGTCTATCTGGGTTGGATCATATGAGTAGAGGGTCTATTTTTGCGTTCCGGGTCCGAATCTGACGTTACTGATACGAGAGAGTTTGCCGCAGCGAACAATTCCAGAGAGGTATTCTAGTGAGATTTTGAGAGTTTGTCGCAACAAACTATTCCAGAATAGTCACAGATGCACATTTTCAGACTTTTTGCCACAACACAGCATTTTCTTGGAAACTCTCATGTTGTGTAATGCTTTGGTCTTCAACCTTGGCTCTAATTCTCAAGTGTCCTACAATGAAAAGCAACAATTTGAAGCATCAATTGTCCTAGAAATCAATTGAATACAATTAATAACTAATTATGATAATTTTACCCTAAAAAAGACACTAACACAAAGCAAGGACTCTAAATCTAAATTAAGCACAATTATCATCAAAAGGAGCCAAAATTTATGATAAATACCCTTAAAATGATATGAAATAATATAGAACAATTGGGTTCAATCAAATCCCCCGCACTTAAACCTTTGTACTCCTAGACAAAGGCAAAATAAAACTAAAGCAAGAGAATAGTATTGATACAAATGGGAACCCCTATTCATTCAAAGTAAGAAAGCAGTAGTGCCATTAATCCAACTCTTTAAACAAGTAATCATATTGATCTAATTTAATGAGAAGGGATTAAAGTAGAGTACAGTCAATGCAATGGGAATGAACAAAAGAGAAAACACTCAAGATATAAACTATTTCACTCTACTTACCAGTTTGGGGTAATTCTCTCTCAAATCCACTTAATCAACCACTTTGCCATAAGCTTGTTAAAATCCTACCTCTCTACTTCTAATGCATGAATATAATGATTAAGAGGGCTTTTAAGGTTATGATGATTGAAAGGGCTAATTGAAATAAGATGAGGTGAAAAGATATGAAATGATTAAGCACCAAGCATTTTAGAAAAGGTTTCCAACTAACGTTTACTCTAATCTCTTAAAGCACAACTTTGTTCTTCAAACCACCAATGAACTGCCTTATTTCAAAATTTTATTCTTTTGGTACCATTTATTTTGATCTTTCTTTCTCTGGCTTTTCTTAAACATTTTCTTCTATTTCTTTGCCTTTTTCTATTTCTCTTTTCTCTGTTTTTTTTTGGCAATTCAAAACCCAAGAAGACAAAGTTTAACACATCATGAATGTAATGGTAAAAATGTTGGAAACTTGAATGTATAATGCATCTCTTGGCACTTAAGAAAAGATGAAGGCTCAAATGGTTAGCAATGGATAAAATCATGTGGGTTTGTGTTTGGAATGTAAGGGTTTAGAAAAGAATGCCTCTATCATGCTCATGACATTAATGCAACTAAGTCTTGATTAAGAATTGGAACAAGTTCTAGAAAGTGGAAAATGTAAGCGGATGCAACTCACTATGAATGAAATTAGGGTCAAGAATCTTCCAACAAGGCTAAATCTCAAATGCTAATGCACAAAGATTAATTGTACTCCAGATTAATCACAATACATTAACTCAATCAATATAAAAGCAAGCTTGAAGAATTATGACCAATGAAACCAAAACAATCAACTATGAACAAATAAAAATTCTTATGAGTATCAATACGAGTTTAAAAACATTTACCAAAGTCCAAAAATACATAAATTCAAGTGTAAGTTAATTGAAGCAAAAATTTTCAAAAATTTTGACTCAAAATCTTCAAATTAAGTTTAAAAATCAATCAAAATTTTGAAATTTTTTTTAGAAACTAGATTTTCAATAAACATAGGAAAACACAACACAATCAGTGAATATTAATCCCTCCCCCACACTTAAATCTTGCATTGTCCCCAATGCAAAACTCAAGTACAACCCTAAAGAAGAGAAACCAAAACCAAAAGGGAGGAAAAGAAAAGAAAAGAAAAAACTACTTTTACTACTGGCTATCTCACAAAACAAGCAAATAATTCAAAAGATAAGAGTTAAGGAAGGAAAGGGACAACCTTTAGAACGAAATCTCTTCAAATTCTTACAGGAGAAGTTCTCATCCCGGATAAGAAACATGCATTTCTTCCATGTACTCACTTCTCCTTTATTGATCTTCCTTAGTAGTAGTGGTGCGGAGTCCTGCCAACAAGAAGAACCAATAGCAATACCACATCCAGAAATAGAAACATGAAGAGGATAAAAATGAAATAAAGATAGCTTAGAAGTTAATCTCTCCAAGTAACTATCACAACCAAGGAAATCAATAGTACTCCCATCATTAGGAGTCAAATTTTATTTAAATTTTTGAAATACTCAAGCTTATATGAAGTGGAAGCTGAAGAATCCAACTTATAGTTGTTAGAGTACAGTACATCACTATCACATTCACAAGAGGTAGTGTTTGAAAGGGAAGAAAAGAAAGAACAAAATGATTTATGTAAACTACTATTTACAATGCAAGATAAATCAGGAGGTAAATCACAAGATAAAACTTATTGGAAAGACTTATTGATATTCATGATTTTATCAATTGAAACTTTAAAGCCTTTCTCAACATTATTAGAAGCTACAAACTCATTGGAATTATCATGAATTTGATTCTTAAGGCAATGGTTAGGTTCACATTTTTTCACAGAATCATCTTCTAGGCAATTCACATCAACATCATGCTTTATATTTTCAGCACTTTCAGTACTAGAAGGTAAAGCACACACTTTACCAAAGTTCTGCTTTTGCCACTCAACAAGTATATCATTTTTGTTATCAATGCAATCCATGCATATAGTGTGAGCATTGCAAGTACAAGATAAAGGTTCATTCAAATCAAAATCAGTTTCACCATCCAATCTAGCACTAGAAAGAGAAGCATGTTCTTCACACAAAGAAGCAGTGACAGTGCAAGCAACATCATCAACTAAACAACTACTATTAGAAGTGTTCAAGTGAGAATTTTTATTTTGAAACATATGAGGGGCTTCAACTATGATTTCTTCATCCACCTCATCATCACTCACATTATCAATAACTTCAACAGGAATAGTAGTTCTAGTACAAGGGTCAATCTCCTCAAGAAGAGGAGCAATATTACCTGAGTAGGGCACTAGTCCTTGTGAGTTTGTAGATGTTCTTGTTTCATCTGGGCCTCTTGTATGAGTAAATCTGGACACTTTGATTCATCCTTCCCCATCCCATATTCAATTTGTGCTATATCACTCAAGAACTTTCCCAATGCACTTTGACATTCTTCTAACTTTTCCTTTGATTCCTTAGAAATTCTAGATATTTCTACCTCTTCAAGTAATCCATGGTAGTATGAATTCAAGCGGTCATAAGCTTCTCTTAAAAATCGTATCTGGTCATTCTTAGGAATAGTGAGAAACGGGTCAGGTTCACTGAATTCATGTTCATAAGATTGGGGAAGGGGTTGGTACATGGATTGGGACAAGGGTTGGTAGTGGTAGTCATTTGGCAAAGGAGATGATTCAAAGGGGGAATTATGTGGTGAGAATGGTTCAAGGTATGAAGTGGAACATCGATGGAATAACGGTGATGGTTCATGAAATGGTTAGTGAGATGAGGAAGGGTATTGATGGTAGGGTTCATGTGATGGAATGTTTGGCTCATGATATGGATGATGTAAAGGAAAGTGTTCAAAGTGTGGATTGTATGGTGGAGGTGATAAGTCATAATGTTGTCCTAATTGTGGATGTTGGTTTGTGTATGAATGGAATGAAGAGGTATGGCAAGGAAAATGTGGAGGGTTATTCATCCAATCATTGCCATGGTTATGGTTTGGATAAGAGGTATCATGTCTTTGATGGGTCCCATCCTATTCTCTATGATCCATGTGTGCCAGAAGAAGATCTAGTTCCTGTTTTATAGCATCAAGCCTTTGAGAAGAATTATCACCTATCAGAGTATTGTCACCTACAAAGAGGAAGGGTGATCAGATGGACCTAAATTATTATTAAACCAAGCCATAAGAAAGCTAAACAATCAATTCCCAAAGAGTTTTTAAGAAATTTTTTTTAAATAAGGGACCCTTCGCCGCGGCGAAAAGAAGGGTTTGCCGGCAGCAAGATGTCCAGAGAGGGAGAATGGAATCTGGTTCAACACGCTACGTCGCGGTGAAACACAAAGTTGGCCGCGGCGAAGGTGTCCCGAGAGGGATTCTTGCTGAAATCTATCAAGTTGGCTGTGGCAAATGTCATAGACAGTAAGAAAACCAGAACACAACAACAAAAACACAGAGAATGAAAACAAGAAGAAACTCAAAAATGCAATGAATGCTATGAAGGGTATGAAACTGTAAGCAAAAATCAAAATCAAAATCAAAATCAGGATCTGTGTTTGTATATCTCAAAATTTTTATGCAATGCAAAATCTATTATGCACAATGCAAAAATGTAACCTAACAGGCTCACAAAACCCTAATCAACCAAAGTTGACAGTTAACTAGCCTAAGGAACCAACTTAATGGTTCCCCGGCAACGGCGCCATTTAACGAGAGCCTTTTGTCGTTCGCCTTGGGGTTCTCAATAAAAAATAAATCCAAGCTATGTAGTATAATGCAAACTCAGGTCGTTTCACTTTTGGGAGCCCTTATTAATTACTAAGCTAGACTAAATGCCATGTAATGTAATGAAAAGGGGTTTTTGGGTTTTTAACATTTAAACGAATGGTGCCTAAACTGAATGCAATGAAAACAAACCTAAGATACTATGTTTTTAGTGTTTTATGATAATAATGATGTAATGGAAATGATTGATAGGAAATATCTTTAAAATGGTTTTGATAGCAATCATAGTTTACTTAAAATATTAGGAATTTAACAAATCCATTAGGTTTTTCTTAATAACAACCTCAATAACTCATTGAGTCCAAAGCTTACATTAATGAATTCATTAATGAAAACTTTGTTAAGCTTCCCTAATGTGTAATTTTGGAATGATCATGCAATTCGTTCAATGTAACACACAATCAACTCAGTATCAAAACATAACCATTCAAGATAGGAGAGAATCATGAGAGTTACAAGAAGCATATATGCAACTATATATATTTAAGCACAAAATTCAACATCAATCAATCCAAATTACAAATGTTAATCATTAACCAATGATTACAGAATTAACCAAAGTGTCTAACTAAGACTTTACAACTCCTAGACATAGGAAATCATAAACACATAGCTAGAAACTAAAGATTAAAACTGAAACTCCCCTTTGAAGCTTGGAAACTCATGCTACTCCACCATCTTCAAGAGTTGGAAAACCCTAGCTCACCATAGCCTTGGAATCAGCTCCAACCAGAGTTAAATCTTCAGCCATAACAGTCAGGAGATGAAGGAAAGGAGGTGGGATGAAGAAAGAGTGCAGGAAATGGAAGGGAAAGAAGATGGAGATGGAGAGGCAAGAAGATGAGAAAATAGAGGTGTTTGAGATGATAGATTGGAGTTATTGGATGAAAATAGGGTTCTAAGGGTTTTAGGGGTCCATTGGGTCGGATCATATGAGTAGAGGGTCTATTTTTGCGTTCCGGGTCCGAATCTGACATTACTGATATGCGAGAGGTTACCGCGGCAAGCTATTCCAGAGAGGTAGTCTGGTGAGATTTTGAGAGTTTATCGCGGCAAACTCAAAAGTTTGCCACGGCGAACTATTCCAGAATAGTCACAGATGCACATTTTCAGACTTTTTGCCACAAACACAGCATTTTCTTGGAAACTCTCATGTTGTGTAATGCTTTGGTCTTCAATCTTGGCTCTAATTCTCAAGTGTCCTACAATGAAAAGCAACAATTTGAAGCATCAATTGTCCTAGAAATCAATTGAATACAATTAATAACTAATTATGACAATTTTACCCTAAAAAAGACACTAACACAAAGCAAGGACTCTAATCTAAATTAAGCACAATTATCATCAAAGGAGCCAAAATCTATGATAAATACCCTTAAAATGATATGAAATAACATAGAACAATTGGGTTCAATCATTCACCGCAGTGAAATGTCACCGAGAGTAACACATAGAGACAGAACTACTTCGCCGCGGCGTAGTGTCACAGAGAGCATAGAATAATACACAAAACACCTAACACAGAGAAACACAACACCAAACAACACAGATGTAACTGGATACTTCAAAAACTTTAAAGTGAATCAAAAGAGATCAGAAGGTACTCATAAGTCCATGATTAAACAATATACCACAGACAAACTTTCTTAATAAATTTGAATCATATAATTCATTATAAGCACCAAATCATCAAGCACAAAATAAGATAGGATAGAGATCAAAACTTTCAGGGGGTCTTCTTGAATTCAAACAATAACTACACTACTATCCTACTGAAAAGGGTTTCTCCCCCCCACACTCATTCAACATACAATGCACAAAACATAGCAAGATCAATAATTAAGCAAAAGCATGTAAATGAGTGAAGGAAAGAAGCGACCAGGGAGTTAAGGAGGCTTTTGATTCTCATAGTAGAGCTTCAGTAGATGGCCATTAACTTTGAATCTGGCCCAAGTCTCCTCGTGTAGTAGCTCCACCATACCAAAATTGTGCGATTTAGTGACTGTGTATGGCCTATCCCATCTGGTGTTGAATTTTCCTTGCTTGAAGGTAAATCGAGCCTTGTACAACAGTACTCTATCGCCTTCCTTGAATTCTTTCTCAAGATACCCCGATCATGCATAAATTTGTCTCTCCTTGTAGAGTCTGGAGTTCTCATAAGCTTCAAGTCTAATCTCCTCCAGCTCTTGCAATTGCAGCTTCCTTCCATGCCAGAGGACTCTGTATTCATGTTGCACCACTTGACCGCCCAATATGCTTTGTGTTCCAGCTCCACTGGCAAGTGACATGGCTTTCCATAAACTAAGCGGTAGGGAGACATGCCAATGGGCGATTTGTATGCAGTCCGTAAGCCCATAATGCTTCTTCTAACATGAGCTCCAGTCCTTCTT
>NW_021632166.1:0-89878 GCF_004799145.2 Neltuma alba | reverse complement strand
TAGACATTGTATTCCCATCAGGTTTTGTCTCGGATGTCAGATGCCTAAAAGTTTTGCCAACTCTTTCAAGAACGTTGGTTATATTTTGGGAGTTAATGACGACTATTTTTATTTTTGACGAGAATCAACAATGCTGTATGCATTTATAATTGTCCCGTGCTGAATGAGTGTTTTTAGATGCCATATTGATCGCTTTGATTTTTATTTTTTTTAATTTTGGTACATGTTCAAATGATATTAGAATTAAAGTAACCTCACAGTTATATTACACAAACGGAAAAAGAACATACACTAGAGTATAGGGGGGGGGGGGACTAAGATATACAAGTTCAAAAAGGCTTTAACCAAACGAGTACGTCTTGATCAATCACGTTAAGATTCCCACTAGAAAAGCTTAAAGGAGATAAAAAAACCGTTTCTTGATGAAACACACTATAAGGGATCGAGTTTCTTTCTCGGAGAAGTCTAGAGTCATGGATAGCCTCTTTGATTTAACAACACCTCTGCCAATATAAGCCGTGACGGTGGCGGAAATGTCTAATGAAGAATTCTTGGGCTTGGAGTGAGTGGATATTCGACATTCGCACCGTTGATGGGCTTGGACTTCTCGCACTTGAGTTGACCTTCAGTCTCTGATGGAGTGGTTTAGAGCCCAATCTCCTTCTTCTTTAATTCATGCTTAGTTGAATTTGCAAGTTGCAAACCCATTCAAGCAACGCCAACTCGATTGGTCCCCTTCATGCCACCGTGAACTTGCTTTGGTGGATGCCTCTTTCTCTCTCTCTCTTCTCTAGACATGACCTTTTAGATTTTATGTGATTGTGAATTCGATCTGCTTCTTCCACACTGCCCGTAACCTGCTCCCTTCACATCGCCATCGACTTGCCCCACTCCATGTCGTCGAACTTGCTCCCTGTTTCACCCTCCCCTCTTGTACAGTGAAATTTCAAAGCCTGGTGTATCGGTGGATCTGTAAATCGACAGTAAAAACAGTCATTGTGGATGCCATGAGTCATCGTTCGGTGAAGGAATATCATCGTAGGGATGAGAATTTGAGCTTCCAGAAGGCAGCGATGAAGTTAACCCGTTCTTCTCTACCAGACTTCGAATAACAGAGCAAGGGGGTGAGATGTTTTTGAACGGCAAGAAAGGAAGATGATTTTCTTATTATTTGTTTCAAGTTTGATTTTTGCAAGATTCATTGTTGTTGGTGCTTGATATCTAGTTTAATTTTTTGTTGATGGATTGTTGTTCTTGCTCATGGTGGATGTTCCATTTCTCCGATAGGAACGATGAGGAGGATGAATGAAGAGTGTTTTTCCCAGAGAAGAGTATTTTGATCTTTTTACCTTAAAAATACATATATAAATTTAAAATAATGTGAGACTTTCATTGGCATACCAGACAACTTTTAAAACTCACTTTCACTTGCAATTCCGCAACCCAGTTCAACTTCCACGTCTATCAAATTCTTTCCAAAATGAGAGGCCAAAGTGATCGATTCTTTCGTTCAGAGTGGAATAATCTGAGAAAAAGCTTGTAGGATTTGTAAATCGGTTGAAGTCAAAGCGGTCATAGGATTTGTAAATCGATTGTTGCTGGCAGTCAAGTGAAGGACTTTAATTTTTTGTGCAGAGATTCGATCTTGGCGCATAGTGTTGGAACATTTTTAAAATACAGAGACGTGTTTTTTTGAAAAGTCATGTCTTATATATAATTTATTAGATTAATAAATTTATATGAGGAATTATGTCTTTATATAAATTAATATATTTATATGAAGGGTTATGTAGGAAGTTAAAATATTAATGAACCTACATACTAAATACATTGTATTTAACAAAAGGTCATATAGGAAGTTAAAACATTAAATGAACCTACATACTAAATTCATTGTATTTATTTAAATTATGTTGGTTCATGAACCAACATATGGTTGTGACTTTTTATTTAATAAGTTTTTATTCTAAAAGTATCTCTTCAAGGCATCATTCCATGCTCTATATAAACTCTTCACCATCACTTTATTTGGAGATAATACAACACAAACACTAAGATCAAACTCATTGTCTTTATCTTTGAGTACACGTAGAGATAGATCAAATTATCACTTTGTGAAAGCTATTGTTGTCTTTGCTTGAATTTGGAAGTGCAATCCAAAGTCAAAGGTCTTCATTGTATCCTGAAGGAAATTCGCCAGGCATCCCAACTTGCACCCTATAAGATAGGAATAAGTGGGGGGGAATTAAGCCTAAAAGAACGTGCTGTCCATGTCTTGAAGACATCATGCACCACTTTCTTCTTCATCTCTTCTTCTTGTACTCTTCAGAGAACATTTCTCGCCAACAGTCTTTAGGCTTAATTCGCAAGTGCAAATGGCTTCTTTGTAGGAGTTGACTACAAATTTTGTGAAGTTGGAGAGATTTGAAGGAGGCAACTTTCTGAGATGGCAGAGGAAGATGAAATTTCTTCTCACAACTTTAAACGTGGCCTATGCTCTTAACACTCCCAAGCCTCAAGAGAAGGAGGATGAAACTATTGCTGAAATCATAGAGAGACAGAAGTGAGAGAATGATGACTACATTTGCACTGGACATATCCTCAATGGCCTCTGTGATGCTCTCTTTAATGTTTATCAAGATACAACCTCTGCAAAGGATCTTTGGAACAAACTTGAGGCAAGGTACATGTAAGAGGATGCTACAAGTAAGAAATTTCTTGTCATTTGTTTCAATAGTTATAAAATGATTAATAAAAAGTCTATCATGGAGCAAATGCATGAAATTGAACATATTTTGAATGATTTCAATCAACATAAAATGCATATGGATGAGTCCATTATTGTCTCCTCAATCATAGACAAACTTTCTCCTTCATGGAAAGACTTCAAAAAGAGTCTCAAACATAAAAAAGAAGATATCTCTCTTGAACAATTGGGAAATTATCTTCGTTTAGAAGAGGAGTATAGAAAGCAAGACGCTGAAAAGGAAGTCAATACTCAAGAGAAGGTACATGTGGGGGAGGAAGGATAGTCCAACAAGACCTCAAAGAAAGAAAGAAGGATAAAAACAAACCCCAAGCACAAGATGGTCACAAGAATAAGAAAAAGAAAGATAATTGCTTCTTTTGTGGAAAAGGTGGTCATTTCAAGAAAGACTGTTGTTTTTTCAAAAACAAAAAAGAGAAAGGAAACAAGTCATCTGCAAAAGAAGACAATTTTGAGGCAGTAATTTCTAAAATCTACCTAGTTGATAATGATGAATCATGGTGGGTGGACTCTGGTGTCACACGTCATGTGTGCAAAAACAAGAACTTCTTCAAAACATTAAAGGAGGAAGATGGGGATGTACTTTATATGAGAAATGCATCAACGGTCCAAGTCAAGGGCAAAGGGACCGTGGAAGTTGAATTCACTTCTGGGAAAACTCTTACTTTAAGAGATGTCTATTATGTATCGAAAGTTAGGAAGAATTTAATTTCTGTACCTTTACTTAATAAGTTTGGGTTTAAGTCTGTATTTAAGGGAGATAAGTTTATTCTCACTAAGAGTGGAACATTTGTGGGCCAGGGTTATTTTTGTGACAACATGTTTAAATGTAATGTTGCTAAAGCTAATAACAATATTTATAGTTCTGCTTATATTGTTGACTCTTGTGATTTATGGCATTATCATTTGGGTCATGTTAATTTTCGCAAAATGAATGATATGATGAAACTTGAATTGATTCCAAAAGCTGCTATTAATCATAACTCTTGCACTACTTACATATTGACTAAAATAACAAGAAAACCTTTTCCTAGAGTAGAAAGAAGTTCTAAAATATTAGAATTGATTCATTATGATATTTTTGATTTGCATGGTTGGCCTACTTTGGGTGGTAAAAGGTATTTTGTGACTTTCATTGACGATTGCACTAGATATTGCTATGTTTATTTAATGCATTCAAAGGATGAAGTCTTGGACAAATTTAAAATCTTTAAAACTGAAGTAGAACTTCAATGTGAAACCTTTGTGAAATGTTTAAGGACTGATAGAGAGGGAGAATATTTTGATCTAGAATATTTTGAGTCTGTTGGCATAATACATCAAGTAATTGCTCCTTATTCCCCACAACAAAACGATATAGCAGAAAGAAAAAATAGAGTTTTAGTTGAGATGGTGAATGCCATGTTATCTTACTCTGATTTGTCTAATGGATATTGGGGTGAAGCATTGCTAACTGCATGTCATATATTAATAGAGTTTCTAATAAAAGAAACAAGATAACCCCATATGAGTTATGGAAGAAACGAAAACTCAATCTCAATTATTTTTGAGTTTGGAGATGCAGAGCAATAGTTAAAGTTCCAGAACCCAAAAGAAAGAAATTGGGTGAAAGAGGAGTTGAATGCATCTTTTTGGGATATGCTGAGAATAGTAAGGCATATCGATTCTTGGTTATTGAACCAAATGATTCATACCCTGTTAGCAAAGTCATTGAATCAAGGGATGCAATGTTTCAAGAAGAAAGGTTCAACTCAATTCTTAAATCCAATGTGTTTCTCATTCCAATGAGAAAACAAATCAAGAGGAGAATGTATCTACTGGCAATGACTTCGAAAAAATAGAACTTAGAAGAAGTAAAAGGGCTAGAAAAGCAAAAACTTATGGTTCAGATTTTTTCATGTTTCTTGTTGAGGGGTCAAAGGAAGAAATTGAAAATTGTTCATCTGTTTGTTTTAATTTACAAAATGATCCTGAAACATTTGAGAAGGCTATGAAGTCTCAAGATGCAGCTTTTTGGAAAGAGGCTGTACAAGATGAAATGGATTCAATAATGGGAAATAAAACTTGAAAATTAGTAGGCCTCCCGCCTGGTTCTAAACCTATTGGTTGTAAATAGATTTTCAAAAAAAAATTAAAAGTAGATGGATCTATAGATAAGTTTAAAGCTAGGTTAGTTGCTAAGGGCTTTACACAAAAGGAAGGAATAGACTATTTTGATACATATGCACCAGTTGCAAGGATTTCTAAAATCAGAGTGGTAATAGCACTTGCTTCTACATACAATCTTGTTGTCCATCAAAGGGATGTTAAAATAGCTTTTCTTGATGGAGAGCTGGAAGAAGAAGTGTATATGACACAACCAGAAGGATTTGTGGTTCCTAGTCAGGAACACAAAGTGTGTAAGTTAATTAGGTCTCTTTATGGACTTAAGCAAGCCCCTAAGCAATGGCATAAAAAATTTGATGAGGTAGTTCTAACAAATGGATATAAAATCAATAAATCTGAAAAATGTATTTATAATAAATTTCATAATGGGAAAAGTGTCATGATTTATTTGTATGTAGATGACATGTTAATTTTTGCACTGATTTGAATGAAGTAATCAAACAAAGAAGTTTTTGTCTAAAAATTTTGACATGAAAGATATGAGAGAAGCAGATGTCATACTAGGAATCAAGATTATTAATAATTGTCTTGGTCTTTCACAATCTCATTATATTGAGAAAATATTAAACAAGTTTAATTGTTTTGATTGTTGTCCTGTTTCTACTCCATTTGATTCCAATATGAAATTAGCACTAAATAAAGGTTGTCCCATGAGACAACATGATTATTCAAAGGTAATTGGATGCTTGATGTATGCTATGACATGTACAAGACCAGATATAGCATATGTTGTGGGAAGGTTAAGTAGATACACAAGCAATCCAAGTCAAAATCACTGGCATGCTGTGGATAGAGTGATAAGGTACTTGAAGGCAACAGTCAACTATGGTTTGACTGTTAGTGGTAATCCTTCAATTTTGCAAGGATATACAGATGCCAGTTGGATAAGTTACTCAGAGGATCATACTTCCACAAGTGGATGGGTCTTCACTTTAGATGGGGGTCCTGTTTCTTAGGGATCTAAGAAAAAAACCTGCATTACAGACTCTACCACAAATTTTGAGTTTATAGCATTGGCTGCAAGTAGTAAAGATGCGGAATGGCTTAGAAACTTGTTACTTGGAATTCCTATATGGCCTAAGCCAATGGCACCAATATCTATCCATTGTGATAGTCAGTCTACTCTTTCAAGGGCTTATAGCCAAGTTTATGATAGGAAATCACGACATATTAAATTGAGACATAGTTCTGTGAAGGATCTGATTATGAATGGAGTAATCTCCATAAGTTATATAAGATCTTAATTAAATCTTGCAGATCCTTTGATGAAATGTTTAGCAAGGGAAATGATATTGAAAACATCAAAGGGGATGGGATTGAAGCCCTATAAACATTGATCACCGATAATGGAAACCCAACTCACACTTGACCATCATATCAAGTCTTGAGTTCAATTGTAAAAGTACGCTATTAGAGTGATTGCAAGTACTTGACATATTTATATATCCCAAGATTGAAAAGTACTTGGTAACCATGAGATTTAAAAGGGGGGAAGGTTGAGCTTTAATTTGGCTCTTAATAAACCTGTAAGCATATATTTTGCTGGAGCATTAATCATGGTGGTGCCCTTGACGAAGTCTACCTATATGAGAGTGAAGTGGGGCCGCTTCTAGGAGTCTAAAGGCTTGACTCTGAAAACTCTTCATGAAAAGGATACGAACACAAGGCCATAAACGTGTCATTTTAAGTGGCATACAATGGTCCGAGATCCCATGCGTGAGTCATGCACACTTGTTCATATGGGATAATTGGTTCAAAGCTTAGTCTACCATATTATTTTGGATGGGTGAAACCATGTCTTGCTTAGGTAAAGGTTCAAATCCTTGAGATACCTTTACTGAAAACATGAGATTTCCGAAGTGATAAGAGTTTGGGTTCATTTTAAAAATGGTGGGAGATTATTGGAATATTTTTAAAATGAAGAGATGTGTTTTTTTTTTAAAAGTCATGTCCTTATATAAATTTATTAGATTAATAAATTTATATGAGGAGTTATGTCTTAATATAAATTAATAAATTTATTTGAAGGGTTGTGTCTTCATATAAATTAATATATTTATATGAAGGATTATGTAGGAAATTAAAATATTAAATGAACCTACATACTAAATACATTGTATTTAACAAAAGATCATGTAGGAAGTTAAAACATTAAATGAACCTACATACTAAATTCATTGTATTTATTTAAATTATGTTGGTTCATAAACCAACATATGGTTGTGACTTTTTATTTAATAAGTTTTTATTCTAAAAGGTATCTCTTCAAGGCATCATTCCATACTCTATATAAACCCTTCATCATCACTTTATTTAGAGATAATACAACACAAACACTAAGATCAAACTCATTGTCTTTATCTTTGAGTGCACGCAGAGATAGGGTCAAATTATCACTTTGTAAAAGCCATTGTTGTCTTTGCTTGAATTTGGAAGTGCAATCCAAATTCAAGGGTCTTCATTGTATCCTGAAGGAAATTCGCCAGGCATCCCAACTTGCACACTATAAGATAGGAATAAGCCTAAAAGAAAGTGCTGCTCACGCCTTGAAGACATCATGCACCACTTTCTTCTTCATCTCTTCTTCTTGTACTCTTCAAAGAACCTTTCCCGCCAACACATAGCTCAGTCACCGGAACTCAAAGAGCCAATATTTCCTAGTAAACACTTGAGTAATGTTCTGGGCTGCGATTTGCGCTTGTGACAATCTACTTTCACCTCCGTAATATTCGTTTCCAATTCCACGCTCAGTTCTACTTCCACCTTTATGATATTCATTTCCAATTCCACTCCAATTTTCAATTCCACTCCCAATTCTACTTCCATCTCCGTGGTATTCTTTTCCAAATACCAATTCTACTCCCACTTTCAATTCCACCCCCAGTTCTGCTTCTACCTTTGTGATATTTCTCTATCCTATTTATAAGTGATTTCCAATATGTTTTATACAGACTAAAAAAACTTTAAATTTTATTAATTCTTATTTAAAATTTAATGAATTTTTATTTTTATTGCTATTTAATATGTATTATATTTTATCTAAACAAAGTCAAATGTCTCCTACTGTCCAAAGAATCGGTCCAAAAAAAGTTTTCTCCCTCGGTGGCAAAAATAAAATCGGAGTCGTATTCATTTCCAATTCCACCCCCACTGTCATTTCCACTCCCAGTTCTACTTCCACCTCCATGATATTCATTTCCAATTCCACTCTCACTTTCAGCTCCCTTCAAAAAGTTTCCCTCGGTGCAATTGTTTGAGGAAGGCCGTGCAGGAACTGTTGATGGATTGAAGTCAGGGGGGTCACAGGAGGGCTTTCCAGAAGCTTCATTGTTGGCGGCAATCAAGTCATCGATTCTTTTGCTCAGAGATTCGACCTTGTCGCACAGTTCGCTCACTTGAGCTGGAAGAGCGGAGATTTCATGGTGAATTCTGGAGTAATGTTCTGGGCTGCGATTGGCACTTGTGAGAATTCTCATTCGACGTTGCCTTACTACCTTCTGATTCGATATCATCCTCTTCCTCTTCATCAGATCCTTCAGAACCTGCAAATCCTCCTCTGATTCAGAGTTGAGACACAGATCACGAACCACAACCTGAAGATGTTCCACGTGACGAAGAAATGAGACCCAAAAAAGAAAACAAAGACATACATATACTCGTCCGGCCCTAAATGTAAGACTCTTATACTAGTGTGTATAAGGATCTTATATTTAGAATCGGAGGAGTTCTACCTAAACAGAAAGAACCCCAGAAAATACTGCAGAAAAATAGAAGTACTATTGCAGGATCTAGCTATTAGAGATATAGTAAATAGAAAACGAGCGGGGAGGACTTTGAAATCAAGCTGACTCTTCAAAATTAACCAATGTTTCTTCAACTTCAATTAATCATTTGCAAATTCTAAGTGATTTAATCACAAGAACAAGATCATAAAAGAATTAAAGAAACATTAAATAGAATAGTACAATAGACTTTGACAAAATAAATAGCAATAACAATTGGATCAACAGATCTGAATGAAAATTTCAAGAACGTCATTAATTTAATTTGCGCTGAAAATAATGCCGTTGAACATGTTTTAGGCTTAAAAACTTCAATTTAAAGGGATTGACCAAGTATTACACAGAGAAGACTCATTAGGGTCTAATGTGTCATATTTTGGGTTTAATATGCTGATTATATTTTGTTAATTGTATTCGCGCAAAAATTGCTACCTCTCCATTTCTTAATATTCTGTTAATTGAACTCCAAACTGAATCTTATATTAAGGACCACTAAATCAGTTGTTGGCAATATATACTTTTTAACACATTCTAGTAATAAGAATAAATGAGGTTACAACAGGAATTAAGTATTTATTTCAAATGTAATAAGTGAGAAGAATAAAATAGAAATAAATTCAATATATTGCATGCATGTAGTATCAATTTTTGAAATATCCTAAACCCTAAACCTCAAAGCAATAATTACGAGGTGATCATAGCAACTACTTAAATCAAGTCATGTTAAAGCAACTATATAAATTATTATATATATATTACTACTAAAAAGGGCTGTAAATAGTTGAAGTTAAAGCATGTACCTGCTTTGAAACCAACATTATTTCTCTTCACTTTATTACCAGAATCCCCTTCTTTTTTAATTCCACTAGAACTTTCGCTTTCGCTTTCCACTTGTGCAGAGTGCCAACTTGCTACTTCAGCATATAGTGTTTCTTTTTCTTGGTTCAAGTCACTCTTAAGCAACTTTAATACCAAATTCAATCTTTCTTCATTGCTGCCAAACTGTATTTGGCTTGTGTCATTTATATGACTAAGAGTGTTTGCACATTCATGTAGATGTGTTGTGCATGTGTGTATAAAAATGTTTACTCTATGTTTGGTGAGGGGAGGGGAGGCCAAATTTTGATGAATTCAATTGGAAAAATTGAAGACGTGGTGTTTCAAAATTTTGATAAAGAAAAAAATGTTAGATTAAAAAAGAAGAAAATTTAATTAAAAACTTTTAGCCACACTTCTTTGACTTTTTAAATCGAGCTTATTGAAATTTTTTGTCTTTCCTTCCCCTTCATTTCCTTCGTACCACACGGACCCTTCAAAATAAAAACTATGCAAGATAACGTACCTGAAATAAAGGCTTTTCCGTCACATAATTATCCAATTGTTGCATATAATTAATAACAAATACACCACAATCATGCCTGCATATCAAAGAAACAGGATACAGTTGTATGTATGTTTAATTAATTAATTGGGTAATTCTTCAATAAAAAAATTCTTAAACTCACCCATTAGGCTGTAACGGAATATTTCTCATCAGTCTCCAGTAGAATTCTTTGAACTTACCATCCCCGAAGAGTCTATCCATGGCAAGCACCTATCAAGAAATTAGGGGGGGAAAAAGATGAATTCTAAAGAACTAAAAGATCAGTCTATACATATTAATTATATAAATATCATAACTATACGATGCTTACCAATTTCCGCGTGGTTTGGTCACGTTTAGCTTTATCTATAAATTGATCACATAGAGAATCCCATATTTCAATTTCTTGATTCTTCATATGAATAATATATAAATAATAATGTCCACATGAATCTTTTTTGACATGAACAGGGATGAATATCTGCCATGTGTGATCAAACGAATCAAATTGAGATATAGCCAAAAAAAAATCATTATTATGAATGAAATGTCGATTACAACTCAGACAAAAGGATAATACCTTCTCACAATCTTTCAAGTCATCAAACATGAAGTTCTCTCTCAATTTTTGCCTTTCAACAAAGTCAAGGAAGGAACTTGCATCACTATTGAGTGCTGCACTCTGTAATCACATCACAAAAGAACAACTAAATATTCTGGTCGATGAGATTGTTTTAGATCCAAGAACTATCAATCTAACATATATCATCCAATTGAAAAGGGAATAAGCAATCACCGAAAACATCACGGGAAGATACCAATTGACAGGTTTACTTTTCTTCCTTCTTTCAGATTCGGTCAAGATATCAGCAAAAACATCTATTATCTAAGAAAACAGGAAAATTGAACAATAACATAATCAAGACCTTGCTCAATAATAACAAAATACATAGAATAAGCGTATAAGTAAATACTCACCCCCGAATCCAAATGAGTTTCTGGTCTAAGTGTGATCAATTGAGATTGACGCAGATATAAATGAGATGACCGAAAAGGTGTATACGTCTCACTAAAGAACATGTAAGGTGAGTGATTTAGCTATGCTTCCGATTAAAGTACACACAAACAAAAACACCAATCATATAGTTATAAGCATATGAATCTAACCTTGAATTCTCAAACACATATTGTATCAACCGTAAGTCAGGTTCCTTCACAATCTTGGAAACATTAAACACTTTAGTCCTCTCTTGATGCATAGTTTTTGTATCGATGTTTTCTTGTTGGAGAGCTTTTATCCCTTCCCACATTGATTTTGGGGACATGTAACAATCAACCATTCTTTCATTGAGTCTGTTGTAATCTCATGGTTTATCCATTGTTAGTAAACCTGTTTCATGCATAATAAAGCAATGAGTACATTAATTGGTCTCAAAAGTCACAACACAAATTCAAACTTCTTGACTATATTAATTAATAGTGACCATGCTATTAAATTAGGGAAAATATGGGGTTTTAAGGGGAAAGAAATATAATTACCAAAACGTTTAAAAACAAATGAGCAGCATCATCAGACATGTTTTATATCCTCACTTGTTGTTAATTACATTCCTTCCTTAGTACTTAATGATTTTCTCATTACATTAACCACCACTCAATTCATATGAATCATTCCTCACCCCAATATATGGTTAACAAAAACTGAGGAATATCTTATTTACAATTAAAATACTAGTTAGCAGATCCTCAACTAATAGTCTAATACAATCCGGAACATGTATGAGGTCAAACAAAAAAAAAACCAAAAATCACGTACTGATATTTAGCCGCAGAAATATTACAAATAACAATATTTATTTACATCCTTTTCTGATAAATTAATTTCGCACACTAGTAATGTTTAATTTCATTTATATTCACGATTCAAAGAATAACAAAATATACTGATGTCATTCATACATAAGAGACAATGGTATTTTTGTCTCTCTCAAGGAGAGATTATAACACTTTACCCCTTAATTGGAAAAAAAGAAAAAAAATACTAATAATACCCTTTCAACATACCAAAATATCATTCTTCCTTCAAATGAAAATAATAATACCTCCGGTTATATTAAATACTACTTCCAATCCTTAATATAAGAGGTAGTTGACTAATTTGAGTAAATTAAAAAAATTAGTTAAGTTAGTTATTTGTAATAAATAGGTGTTTTTTTTTCTAAAATATCCTTACTAATTAAGTGTATTGTTTAAAACTACTATTATTACATGAATTAACTTGAGGGAAAAAAATAATTAAATATAACAGATAAAATGGATTTAAGTCTTACATTTATAATTAAAATAAAAGTCAAACAAATTTAAGTATCTAATTTAAAAAGATTAAAAAAATTAGTGAAGTTGTTAATTATAATGTGTGTTCTAAACCATCATCTATTCGAATTACTCCTTAGCAAGATCTATTACTATCAATAAAGGTGTTTGAGAGGATTATATTTTTTTTTAAAAAATGGATGGAGATCTAGGATCAAATTTAATATTAAATTAGCTACACGAGCAGGTAGTATTAAATACCTTGCGAATCAATGAGATCTTGTTTCTTGCTGGTGCCTTTGTTGGAAACAGGAGCACACGGTCGAATACCCTTGCACTTAATTTGATTAATATGAGCTTTGATTCGATTATTACTTCCTGCAAATACAAATCCGCAGTGATTGCACTTTACTTTCTTCTCCTTTCCTTCCAATACAGTGACGTGTTTCCACACTTCAACTTCCTTTGGCCTTCCACCTCCTTTCCCCATTACTCCATTTCTTGCATCCAGAATCTCCGATCCGCTTCTAATCATGCGTTCAATTTAACTATGGAAACTCTAATCAAAGCGAAACTAAGAGAAAAAGGAAACCCAACTCAAAGTCTGAAACGAATAAGTAAATAAAGAGAGACAGTTACTTACTTCAGGATTTTGGAAGATGATTGCGATGATGATGTGAAGCCCGAGAGAAGAAGGAAGAAGATAAGCTACCAATAGCCGCGTCCGCTTTGAATTGTCGGCTCTTCTTTTTCGCCGTAACTTCGTAGGCGACATCTTTTGGGAAAGTTTTTTAACCACCACAAAAGGCTTAATCAACTTTTCCTCTCGAGATTCTGAGGGAGATTCTGAAAATTCAATTCAATCCCTCTACCCCAAAATGAAATTAAATAACTAAGTAAAAGGATCATTTAGCCCTTAAAATAGATAAGGTACAACTCCACATATAAAAATTTACAACAACAAATAGTAAAATTCCAACTCTACGTCTAAAAAATTCCAACAAAAAATAAAAAATGTACAACTCTGTGTGTTAAAATTTACAATAAATAGTAGATGAATAGCAGCTACAACTCGATTAAGACTTAATTCATAAGAGTTATAACTCACCCTGTGAGTTTTCAACGCAGTTAAAATTTAGTGTCTCAATTTTTTTATTTAATAAATCAAGGGAAAATTTCAACTAAGGACTGCGGTTAGCAATTAATTTCAGACATCCCACAAAAAATTCTAAAATTTTACTAAAAGATTTTGAAATTTCACTAAAAGACTCAAGAGGCAAATTGAAATTAATTGCATAACCCATTTTATAAGAATGCCTTGCGAACTGTATCTGTAGAAAATGAAGAAGAAAGAGGGAAAAAGGAGAGCTTGGTGGGTGAGGTAAACCGTTTTTTCCAAATTTTTTATTCTGTTGAGCTGACTTGTTGAACATAGTTAGGTTGTGATAGTTGAATAATGTAGAAATGAATGTTTAAATGCATGGGTAAATAATAGTGAGGAAGGAAAATCTGATATAGCTTTTAAGTTTAGAGAGATATTATTGTCTTCTTCTTTAGAAAAAGATTGTTATCTTCTTCTTTTTTGAAGTTGATAAAAATGAGGTGTTAGTAATTTTTGAAAAGTTGTTGAGAATGGGTGAACACTGACTGTAATATGTTGTTGAAAGAACTTAGGAAGGGAGAACTGAAAGTAAAATAGGTAAATGTGCTGAAATGGGCGATATGAAAATGAAATATGCAGAAAAATGGTAACTTACAGTTGTGAAAATATGTATTTGGATTGTAAATTTGTAAATTAGTGTTGTGTAGAAAAATGGCAATTTAATGCTATGAAAACCGGCATTTGTTTATCGATAATATGATCGAACATGGTGCTCTAACTCTCTGAATATAGGCACTCATTATAGACTGTTGATCGATAACCTTATCGATCACCAAGTTATCGATCACATGATCGATAATTGTTGTTCTAGTTGCTCATACTTAGTTTTTCTATAACTAAATTATCGATAATCTAACCTTTCTGCATAATATCTTTTCAGATAACATGATCGATAAACAGCATCAGAACAAATTCTTTATTTCACTGTTTATCGATAAGCTAATCGAACATTCATTGATCGATCACCTATTCGATAATTCCAGTTGTCTTTGCTCTTCACTAAATGCTTTTCACATGACTTTTATCAATAACATTATCGATCATAATTTTATCGATAATGTGTTCGATCAATATGCACTAAAGTTTCATTTCTGTAACACTTGAATTATCGATAAATTGATCGATCAACAAATATTCGATCAACTGATCGATCATGGAACACTGTCAGTTTAATTTCAGTTAGCTATAATACTTCTCATATTCACCTATTTAGTTACTTCCAGACTGATTTTATTTTGCATAATCAACATGACTATTTTGCTAAAATATTTATATTCAAAGGGACTCTAGTTTATATATCAGCATAAGTTTTTCTGTTACATTTTATCGATCACTTGATCGATAAATCAATGTTCCATCATCTGATCGATAATCTTTTTCAACTGATTCAAAGAACTTTAACTCCGTTTTATCGATAACCTGATCGATCAACCAGTGATCGATCATCACTTCGATCAAACTGTCCAGATTATCTTTCTGCACATTTAACGGACTTTTGATTTCACCTGTAACGTACTATTAAAAATATATATAAAAAAATCAAAATCAATTAATTAAATAATATTATATTATTATATTATAAAAAATAATAATAATAATACCCACCTTTCCACCGAATTCGGTGGAAAGGCTGGGCATCATTTAATGAAACAAGGAAAATAGGAGGGGGAGGTATTAATGGTCGAAGGAAAAGAATGGGGAAGGAGCAGATGGACGTAGAAAAATAGGCAGGGGCGGTAGAAAAAATTGAACATGGTGTTGTTAAATACCTTCACCCCATATCTTTTTCAAGTCGAGGGAGAGGAGACGAAGGAGGAAGAGAGAAGAGAGTGAGAAGCAAAGAGGAAAAGAGAGAGAAAGCTAAGTTGCAGAGTACCTGGCAAGTTTTGAGGATCATTTAGGTACATAAATATGCTTCTTTTTATCATATTTTCTTTATGAGTATTTCCTATATATTTAGAACTTTATATTATTAGTATCATTATAATGTTTACAGAAAATTTTACCGTTTGGGTATAGAGTAAATATGAAGTTTTGACAATATATGACCGTAGAAATTTAAAGATCCATTATTAAAGAATTTTAATCGGTTTATTTTTGTTTAATGATTATTTTGAGAATTTTAAACTAAGATTTTAGTTGAAAAGTTTGTTATTTAGACTTGTAATATGTTTTTACCGATTAAATTTGAGTTAAATAATTTATTTGAGTTATTTAATATATTATTGAGGTTTAAATATTAAATAAGTTAAATATATATTTTTGAAATAATTTTTGAAGGCTTGAAAAATTATAAATTGAGAATTTTGTGAAATTAAATAAAGCTACCGTTTGTTTATAATTAAAATATATATATATACTTTTGTTAAATTTAAATAGCCTTATATGTAAATTATTTTTCAAAATAATATCTATTATAAATGCCTAGATTTGGGAGAGTTAATATATTTATGTAATTTTGGTTTAGAGGGTAGTTTTAGAATTTTAGAGTAGCTTTAGAGTAGTTCTAAGTTTTTATTAATAAATATTTATGTGCAATTTTGTAGACTTGAGAATTTTGGAGTAATCTTTGTGTGAATATTTGTAAGCTAAAGAGTACCAGGTAACTCTGAAAATTCTTTCTTGTACATGTGAATTGTGTATGATTATATTGTGGATTTACTGATTTTTATATCATACTGAAAAGTAGTATTATGATTTCAAATAAATGTTTTGATATGTTATTTGATTTTGTCAAGATTTATTGCTATTAATTATGATCAATGTTTAAATATATTGATGGCTAAGGAATTGTCATGAGTTGCTATTAAATGGTATATAAGTTTTATTGCTATCTTATCTTTGAAATATTTGAGGACGTATTTATGATGTAACATTATTGGCATTTGACATGCATTGTTGGGCTAAGGATAGAAGGAGATTGCATGGATATGAAATTACCACGTGGTATGCCATCACTCGGTGCACAGTGGATGGCACTTGTCAGGGCCCCTTCTTCCATGTTTTCCTTTGGCCGGGAATTCATTGGAGCTGTGGGACATGTGACACCTCCCTATTCACAAAGGAGGGGAGCCATAGTCCGAGCTTGAGCTCTATATCTTTGGCCGGATATATCTCTAGTATCGGTGAGCTTGGAATAATTTAGTAAAATGGATTAGTTCCTATTGGACTATGTGTTAGCCTATGGCTCCAGTTAGCGGTATAAGAGTGGACGGTGATATAAGGGAAGCAACATATTGCATTATTTTTAGACATATTAGAAAAATGATATTGGTATATTGTTGGGAAAAAAAAATGAAATTGAATTGGATGTCTCAAATCCATGATTTTTAATATATTTATATACACACATATCAACGGATTTTTGGTTTATCATATATGATTTGCTTGTATAGGTTAGAATTTCAGTAGTTACTGAGACGTTTGATCTCACCCCTTATATTAACAATTTTCAGGCGAAGGATCTAGTAAGAATCAAGGGAAGGCACCATTGGAGTGAGCCGTGAAGGCTTCTGTACTCCTCAAGCACATGTTATGTTATATTTTTATTTGCCATGACTATAAGACTTTAATAGTTTATGTTGTTAAGTTATGTTAGAAATGTTTTGAAATTTTGACTTAATTGCAGTACTAAAAATATGTATGGACTTTTAAATTAAATATTTTATGGCGTATATTGATATAATTATGTGAGGTGTTACATCACCTGGAATCATTGAGCAATTAGATTATCATTCATTCAGTCTTGCTTACACTGCAGGGTCTAACTTATTGAAGTTTAAAATATGGTTGCAGATTATGAAGAGAAGTCACAACGACTCTTTAACGTTATTACGTAGCCTTTAACCTATTATGTCAGAAACCCAGATGCATTAATGGCGGAACCCGTGTAACTGGGAAAACACGCAAACGGAGTCACAACGGCTAGAAGCTCTTCCGTCTAACGGTTACTTAACGACCTCAACTATAAAAGGCGTGAAGAAGCATTAATGAACAGAATTGAATACCCGAGCTACCGTCTGTAATCATTTACTGTTACATTCAATACTCTGTTTCTTCGTTATTACTGAGCGTCAGTGTTCATCACTTATTCTACTCTGTAAGAAAGTCAATATCTATCTTTCATTAATCACATCTGAGTGATACTCAAGAGTGTGGACTCTTGAGTGGGTTTGTATCCTTACGGGAGTAAAGGGGAGTGATTGAGTGACTCAATTACTATACTGAGGCGCCAAGAGCCCGATCAATCTTGGAAGATAGTGGAATACTCAGAGGTGTTCTGAGGACTGGACGTAGGTCAAGTGGTTAAGATCGAACCAGTATAAACCTTGTATTTGTCTCTCTACGGTGAAACCTTCCTAAACTTACACTCTCTGTTTTCAGTAGTATTAATTTTTAATTACGCAATTTTTTTATCTCATCCAATTCACCTCCCTCTTGGATGAGACTGCCTCTAACAATTCCTATAGATAGATGCCACTGCCTATATGATTGAGTAATCTAGTGGAGAGGCTCCCTTTGATAGGGATATGGTATTTGAGGAATATACCCTGGCAGAGACTACATATGAGGAAAGTCTTGACCATAAAGTACCTCTCCAAGATTGGAAGTGGTCCTCCGTCACAGAGTTAATGCTGCTCTTGAAGGAGTAAGCCATTCTCGGTAGAGGTTACAAAAAAATAGCCCAGATGGAGTTGATAGTGATATATCCTCCATTAGTGGTATGGGAAATGGCGGCCAGACAATTGTTCTGGTATGAGCAATGTATTCTCCCACGAGAATAAATCCTCCCATGAGGATAGGGAGAAGCAACCGAGACAAGGCACGGGACGGACCTTACCCTAAGGAGAGTGAAACTGGTTAAGAAACAGAAGCATGATATGCAAACAGATGCTCTTTGAGCTTAATAGTGTACTACAGTATAGTGAAGGATAATGAGAATATGATGATATAAGTATTCTCCTGATGCTATCTGAATTGTTAAGAGACAGCAAGGACTGCAGAGTCCTAAGATAAGGCAGGCTGGCATGGATACAATGGCAAGTTAATAAGCTCTAGAGACAAGCCAGTGCCTAAGGACTCAAAAGGCACAAGAAAGAGAAAGTGTCCTAAGGAAGCTAAAACTAAGGGCTAAGAAAATATGGAAAGGCTAAGAATTCCAAAAATTGACGAAAAGGATTGAGTGGGACATGTGACACCTCCTTATTTTTATTTACAAAGGAGGGGAGCCATAGTCTGAACTTGAGCTCTGTATCTTTGGCCGGATATATCTCCGATATTGGTGAGCTAGGAATAATTCAATAAAATGGATTAGTTCCTATTGGACTATGTGTTAGCTTATGGCTCTAGTCAACAGTACAAGGGTAGACAGTGATATAAGGGAGGCTGCATATTGTATTATTTTTGGATATATTAACAAAAACTGATATTGGTATATTGGTCAATCAAAAATGAAATTGAGTTGAATGTATAAATCTATGATTTTCATACATTATATGTGTATACATATAAACGGATTTTTATTTATCATATATGGTTTGCTTGTATAGGTTAGAATTTCAATAGTTTCTAAGACGTTTGATCCGTCCCTTATATTAACATTTTCAAGTGAAAGATCTAGTAGAAATCAAGGGAAGACACCGATAAAGTGAGCCATAAAGGCTTCTGTACTCCTCAAGCACATGCTATGTTATATTTTTATTTGCCATGACTATAAGACTTCAATAGTTTATTGTTAAGTTATGCCAGAAATATTTTGAAATTATGACATGTTTAGGTGTTAGAAATACGTGCAATTTTAAATGAAGTATTTTATCACGCATATGGATATAATGATATGAGGTGTTACGGTTTTAAATTCCTTAAGCACTAGCTATAGACATAATATTGGTTGTGTGTTCAGTGCGGGCCGTGTACTCGATGTTGATTCATCCTCTTGCAACTCTATACTCTGATTAGAGTTCACTTTCGAATATATATCCTCAATCTAACTAAGCAGTTGGTAATACCCTGATAAAGGAGCAGGATCGTCAGGATCTTCTACCAACGGGTGATACCAGTCTGGGTATGGCTCCTTAGGCATCCTCTGATCAATGATTTCTACCGATTGATCACTCTCACAACATGCCATACTTTCTGATTTTTGCCCTTTTCTCATGACACAGCAAACCAAACAAACAATATAATCCAATGCAACACAGTGTAATACAATACTATACAGTATAACATAGTGTAATACTAGCATAACAATCATTAGGTAGTAGTTTAAAACCTTTGTTTGTAACAACCTTAACATGTAATTAGAGCAAACTACACATTTTCCATAACCTTTGCTCAAATATCAAAACTGTCATATTTTCCAGAACCTTTGCTCAAATACCAAAAATGTCACATCTTACTTTTAGACCACATTATATCTCATTTAAAACCATTTGGAATTATTTTTTAGGGCCTTAGGTTGGAAAATTTTAAAATTCAAAATTCATTAAATTTGGGTTACTATTCATGTAACCCTAACAAAGGCTAAATTTTGAAAAATCATAATTACTTCTAAAAAAAATCAAAATGAGGCAATTCCAAGTTCTATTTAAAGCTCTTAATATGCTCTTCACAAGACAAATACTCACCGGTACCTAGACATTATTAATCAATCCCAGAATTAACACAAAGTGGTACTATCACTACTATAAAAAAAGGCATATAACGACGGTAAACAACGGCGGTTAAATTGAAAAATGCGTGGAAGAAAAGACAGTGACATTTTTGTAAATAAGTGTTGTGACCGTTAACTTTTCAATAACCGACATGGAAAGTACTTTCAATGGTAGTTATTTATTTAACCAAAGTTCCAAACCTAGGAGGCAGGGGAATCTCCACAGTTAACATGTTTTTATTTCTCCCTTTGCAAATCAATGGGTCAGGAAAAACATGAAAGAAAGTTGCAGTTCTGGAGCAAGTAGCTAAGCAATCTTTTGGATTGCATTAGTGGTGGCTTAATGGGTTCGTCGGTGGATAAGAAGAAGGAAGTTGAAGGAGAGTAGAAGAAGGAAAGAGAAGAAAGAGAAGAGAGAGAGAGAGAGAGAGAGGAAGTCAGAAGAGAAGAAAGAAAGAAGGGTTTTTTGGTCTTTTAAACTTAAGTTGATAATTGCAATCTAAGACCTTGTCTTTCCAAGCAATTTTCTTTATTCAGGTACATATTTCAAGGGTCTTTTAATGTCATTTTCCCTTCTTTTTTTTTCTTCTTCCAAACAATGATTTTCCTGCTTTGTCTAACACAATGGAAAATCCAAACTCACTACACTATTTTAGTTTACAACCCAAAATCCATTGAAACACTACCAAAAAAACAGTATCTAGTTTAAGGTGAGCAATTAGGGGAGACTACTGTGATTTGTTTGATCAACAAGCCATGAACTCTGGAATACTTGAACTTAAGCAGCTGAGCACAAATTGTTGGCAAGTAGCACTTAAATTCTCTAAATATCAAGCAATCTTCAAACTTTTGTGTAATACTATGCAAATCCTGTTAATGGTAACACCTACAAAAAAAAAAGGGTAAATCTGAATCATGTCCTCCAGACAATGTTCTTAAGAGCTATTCCGTAATTATCGACAAAACAAGAAGCGGCACTCTCCAAGATTAAACGAATTCTTCTTGTAAAAACAAGGTGAACAGAACAATGAAAGATAAAAGAACACAATAGGGTAGAACACCAAAAGAAGAGGGAAGAGAGTTGTCTGAAAGCTCAAAGCTCAAGGGGTTACCATTAACTTAGCTCTCATGCCTTTTTTATAAGCAGCGGATGACAATACCATTTGGCACATTTAAACACGTTTAATGACAATTAACTTATAATTAAATGAGCGGTTTCAATTAGTGATTAACTTGTTTAGTGACTATTCAAAATGAATAAAATCTTCGGTTACTAAAAAGGCATGATTGTAATTAAAATTTAGATAGATATTTCCAATAAAGTGTCTAGTACTACATTTGACTCGTGTACAAGAGGTGATAGAAAATTCCCTATTTGTCTCCTGTGGCCTGTTGTGCATATGAGCTCACTTCTTGTCTTAGTCCATTTAATAGTCCTAGATCACTTAGTACATGAACCCCACAATTCCACTTCCTTTGACGTACCCACACATATTATTTACAACAAACATTTGGTTGGGTTATTTCCATTTTCGATTAAAAAGATTCAGATGTCGTTTGTTTGAAATTTGGATTTGGGTTACGACTCTAGTAGCTTGGGTGTGTGTGATAAATAAGCCATCACTGAGTTGGGGGGCTCATGGAATATATTTTGTATGTTTAAAATTTGGTTTTCAACCGTTTTGTACTGAAGAAGCAGCGCATATCATACGCATATCATACGAGTCATTTTCATGTTATTTTATCTTATTTCAAGAAGTAAAACACCTTTTCCTTCAATAGAAAAATCCAACATGTAGTGAGTGAATGACGCCAAATGGATTTTAGACTTATCATAATGGATTGAAAAATTAAAATAAAAATAAGACTATAGGAGGATGCCAATTTAATTAATATGTTTTTTATTGCAATAAATAAAATTTAAAATATTACGTTAAAAAATATTTTTTTTATTTTTAATGAGGTGAATTTGAATACATATGCAATTATTATGTGAATACATACGCAGGCAAAAATGAATAAAAGATGAGTCCAAGGAGGGATTAAAGTAGTATATTTTTAAAAAATTTACATGGATTTTTTTAACAGAGAATTTTATTTGGTAACATAATATTTATTTACAAATAACTTTTTCAGATGAAAATAGAATTTTGCTGATATCCTACGAATATACATCTAACAATCGTCCATCACAGGAATGAAATAAAATTGGAGGAAATGAAAATAGCTTCAAATGAAATGCCACAAAATTTAAATTTATATGTAAGCACCAAAATCAATTGCACACTCCAGCAGCATTTTGGTAAAAAAAATTTATCTGGTAATTACTTTCACTATTTATGGTAAAAAAAGCCGTTAATTTTGTTTCCAATTTTTTGAAAATTATTTTAAAACACTCGGTAACAATTATTTTATTTTGTCCTGAAAGTGGCGCTAGGCTCGCGTGGTCAACTCAGTCCAGAGCGCAGCCCAGAGAAGGAAGAAGACGTTTGGACTTCTGCCAATTTTGTCCCGTGCTGTTTCTGCACCCTACTCTATTCTCCTCTAGTATTTTCCTTCCCTCCTCATAGATTAATTAACAATCTATAATAATTAAATTTTTTAGTATCATTCATTAAGTTTGGAATGCTTTTTGTTACTTAGAAAAATATAACAAAAATTTATTATATTTTCTTTCATTTTTTCTGTTTCATTTTGTTTGTAATCATTTTATAATTAAAGCTAAATACTACATTGTAAATAGTCAATTAAAATACTCTTCCGGTCCTTAATATAATATCTATTTAACTAATTTGATTAGATTAAAGAAGTTAAATAAGTTAGTTAATTATAAGAAAAGTGACACATTTTCCCTAAAACACCATAATCATCTTTTTTAATACCCCATCTCCTTCTTCTACTTGATTATGGTTGAGGGAGTATCTATAGGGGTAATTTAGAGAAAATTGATAAATATGAAAAAAGGGTCTTATATTTAGGACCAAAATCAACATAAGAATTGGGTCCTATATTAAAGACCGGGGGAGTACTAGTTAATTATTTAAAATATTGCAAACATTCACAGATAAAAGTAACGTATATAATTTTCCAAACAACTAAATTCAAAACAGGTCCAAATAAAAAATAAATAAAATGAAAAATATGTGGGCTAAGCTAACGCAGCATTGCCAAATCTACTATCTCAGCACTAGCCGCTTGGCCTAGTGATATGTGTTTGTGGGTGGGGGTGTGTGTGTTGCGGGTTTCAGCCCGCCCCTTGTAACTGGAAACAAAAAGAAAAGAAAATTACGAGTTCAGCCTCTACTCTCACAAATTCTGTATAAACAAATTATATAGTTGACTTATAAAAATTAAAAGTGTTTTTTTTAATTCAAAATATGAGTCAGTATACTTTATCTTCTAGATTTATAACTTATTTTTCTTAAATTATTCTTATTAAGTGTACATAGTAAAAGAATTTTCATGTTCAAAAATAATATTTTAAGATAATCAACACACGTTTTTAATAAATAGTTTTTTGATACCTATAAATTAGTTATCAATAGAGTATAACTATTGTTAATTATTTATATTTTTTTACTAGGTTAATTAATCTCAAGTTCTTATAATTTCAACTAATTTTAAATTAGGTCCCTATAGTTTTTTTCTTTTTTATCAAGTCCTTATATTTTCACCTATTTTTAGTTAGGTCATCGCATTTGTTTTTCTTTTTATCAAGTCCTTATAAGTTTATCTTATTTTTAATTAAGTCCCTGAATTTTTTTATTCTTTATTTTATAAATTCTAGGGTTAATTAATCTGTAAGTCCTTATAGTTTCAACCAATTTTGAATCACATCCCTATAATTTGTTTTTCTTTTTATCAAGTCCTTATACTTTTGTCTGTTTTTAATTAGGTCCTTACATTTATTTTTCTTTTTATCAAGTCCTTATAAGTTTACTTTATTTTTAATCAAGTCCCTGAATTTTTTATTCTTTATTTTATAAATTCTAATAGTACTATTCTGTAAACATAAAATAGTATATATTATTTAATATTAGTTTATAAACAATAATATTCTAGAAATAATGAATTATTATAATAATTTTATTTTTTTCAACAGAAAAATTAATTGTTCCAAAAAATTTTCCTGAATTAATTATTTATATTACTTATTTTTATTATATAATTATTAATATTTTATATTTCAGTATTAATCTATTTAATTAATTTTATATTTAATTAATAAATAAAAATTAAAACTACATGGAATAAATTTAAAAATACCTGGTCCAAATACAAAGGAGATTAGTTATTTTATTATTAGTGTTTGTTTATTGTTTTCTTGTGATGATTATATGGGCACATGAACAAGTGGGTGCGTGATATGTGGTTCTGATCATCAGTAGAAGTCATTTGGTTTGATGGTCTTCTAATGGATTCCGGTTAGGACCTATTGTCTTCTTTGATTTGAGTTTTAATTCAAAGTTGAATTGAACTAATCATATTAGATATCAAAATAAAGAAAGCAACTTGCTCAATTTGGTTTTGTGATTAATTTCACTTAATTTGTACCGATTGATTCTTTTTATTGTTATGCAACTGTTTGAGTTTTAGATCAATTTTAAGAAAGAAAGTCTAATATACATTTGATTTCTTTTGTTGAAGGTTTTTGGACAAGAAGAAGAGACTGTGTTGACTATTTGAGACTTAGCGATTTGAAGATTTATTGTAAGTGTAAGAAGAAGAAATTGTGTTGATTTGATTTTTTCATATTTTATTTTTAAATTTTAGATAATTTGGATTGAGGGTTGATTTATATATATTTAAAATTTGTTAAAAATACAAACTTTCTAGCCGGGTTTAGGCTGAACAAAAGACCTGGAACCTGGTCTGTCCTATTTCCGTCCCTCTCTACAAGGCTTGTTTGTTTTTTGAGTTAATTTTAATTACATGATTTTGGGGTTTCTTAATATGTTACAAATATAAAAGTTAGTTTAATTTTTAATTTAGTTCTAAATAGAAAATCTTAATCTATTTTATCTCTCATGTTTATTTATTTTTTTATGTTTACAGTGGTTGCTTCATCAAATATCTTCATCAAATATTAAAACTAATAAAAGACAACACTTATTTTGACCTTCATTAGTTATATCAATTGGAATAAATAATACACTTATGATACATGCTGCAACTAAATTCATCCCAATCCGTGTTCATTATTTTAATTATATCTATCAAAATTTAAAATTTTACGTGGATCAATAATTTTATATACTAATTAAAGTACACATCGTTTTGGTACGATATATTTCTAGTCCTCTAAATGCGTAACCTTATAATTACTTCGGTTGGCATTTCACAAATTATTTCAAAAATTAGACTTAATAATTTATTTTTATTATATTTAGTACTAAATTTTTTTAGTACTACCTCCGGTTCTTAATATAAGACATTGTTTAATTTTTATTTTAGTTCTAAATATAAAATCATAATCCACTTTATCTCTCATATTTATATATTTTTTTCAAGATAGTCCTTCTAACAATGTAAGTTCTAACCAATATACTCAATTAAAAAAAAATATTTTAGTAAAAACAACACATATTTATTACAAATAACTAATTTAATTTTTTTTTAATATCTTCAAATTAGTCAACTAACTCTTATAATTAGAACCGGAAATAGTATCATTCAGTAAGTTTGGAATGCTCTTTATTACTTAGAAAAATAGGACAAGAAATTATTATATTTTCTTCAATTTTTTCTATTTTATTTTGTTTGTAATTATTTTTGTAATTAACGCTAAATACTAAATTATAAATAATCAATTAAAATACTAGTAAATTATTTAAAATGTTACAAACATTCAGACTTCAGAGATAAAAAAGTAAAGTATATAATTTTTCAAACAACTAAAATAAAAATAAATAAAATGAAAAGCCAAATTTATCATATCCTGCGCTCACAAATTCAAAAGTTGCAGAGGTGATAGAGAAAAGAGGGAGACAGCTGTAAGATTTAGGTCTTGTAGGTTGTAGTCTTTCCCCCGATATTGCCCCAAACTTGCACTCCATGTTCAAAGTCATGCGCAAGGCGGTGGGGCCGTTTTTAAAAATAAAAAAAAAGTATGCGTCATGTGTGTACAATTCTAGATATAAATATTAAAAGTGTTTATTTAATTCAAAATATTTCTTAAACTATTACTAGATACACACATTTTTAATAAATAGTTAATTTAATTTATTTTTTAAAATATTTATAAATTAGTTATCTTGACACTAATATATAGAATATAACTATTGTTATCTATTTATATTTTTATTATTAAACTTCTAATTAAAAGATGATAAATATAAATATTATTAAAATTATATAAGAATTTATTAATAATCAGTGATTAGCACTATACATTTATAGTAGACAGAAGGCAGTCCCTATTAAACAGCTTTTGTTGCTCAGCCTTTGTTTAGTGACCACACGTTCTTCCATTTTTTTCTCCAGACTCCTGACAATATTCCATCCCTTCCCCATAACTCCTGACAACACGTTTTTCCATCTTTTCCTCCTGACCCCCGCATACATCCATCGTGTTATATCATTTCGTGCTTTTCGAAGTTCATTGACAATTATTTTTTTGATTTTCTTCCTTTTTTTTATCGTTGAATGAAAATATTTATTTTTGGATTTCTTTCATTATAATACATATGTACTAATTTAAAAATATTAAAAAATTTGTTAGGTTTCTTAAATTACTAATTTTAATAAACACATATTCATGAAATGAAAAAAACATTAAAAAAGCATTTCAGAGCCCTCACTCACCTCATGCCACGCCCTCACTCTCATCCGTGACTTTATTTTGAATTGATTCTTGTAAACAAAAAGAGAGCAAATTTGCGGTGATTCCCAGACAGACTCGGAAAATATAGTGGGTGCATATTTTAATTACACATATTTTACAATTAAACATATCCGTTAGTAGGCTTTTTAGTCATTTCATAATAGGGTCTGTCAAGATATTAGTTCGGGTTTGAATCATCAATTTGGAAAATAAAACCCAGCGCAGGTTACAAGCGTGGCAGAGAGAAGAGAAATAAGTTCCACAAAACCCGAGAATGAAGGAATATTGGCCCTACCAAACCCCATAATGTTAATGTTGAGACTATCCATATAAAGAACTATTTATGTCGATTTAGAAAAGCGCTGCAGCGAATATCAACAATTATCTCGCTATGAATAAAAAAATTATTATAATTAAAAGAAATTATAAAAAAAAGAAAATGAATGAAAAGACAGTGGTGTGGGATTAGATTTTTTTTTTGCCACAAATTTTTTGGAACTTCTTTTTATTCCCATGTTGTTTTTGAGTCATGTTCCATATCACCTATTTCACTTTCTAGGGTATGATTTGGCCTTATCGCACTTCAAAACACACAGCTCAATGTCGTCTTTTGCCCTTAATTTTTTTCTGAGGAAGTTAGGGTAATTGATAGTAAAGTAGCCCAATTTTTAATGGGAGCAAAATTGATCCCCTCTCCTGTTTGGTTGAAAAATTTGTGGTTGGAAATTTTTTCAAGGGAAGGGGAGTTGCCCCCTTCACATTTTTCAAAGAAGCTCTCTTCCCTCTCCCTAACCTCCTTATTTTTAAAGAGGCTCCATGGGTTTCTGGGTTTTTAGGGAGGAGATGAAATAATTTAATTCCTTTTTGCCTTTAATTGTTTTAACACCGTGAGAGTCGACTTTGTACCGCCGTCAACACGAAGTCAATCTAGACTTTGATTATACATATTTATATATCGATAAAAGTGAAAAAATTAGGTTAAAATAGACAATTTCTATTAACTCCTCAAATATCATTATGCTAGGGAGGGTCCCCTCCCCTGTTAAAAATTTTAGAGGAAAGGAAGCCAAAATGTTTTCTTCTTACCCCATTTTAGCTCCTCAGGGAGCTAAATTTTTGGTCTATTTATGTATAAAATATACTATTATAATATTTATTTAAAATAAAAATATATTATCTTGAGTAAAAAAATAAAAAATAAAAAATATTATAATTTAAAAAATATTATAATAAAAATTAATAAGAAATAAAAAATTATAATATTATAAAATTAATTGTTTTTTATAAATATATTATTTATTAAATATATTTTAAAGTTGAAAAAAGCATAGTCAAAAGAGAATAAAATTTTATTTTTTTAGAGCATATAAAATTTATTAATTTAATTATTTCAAATATATTATTATATTAATTAGAATAAATGAATTACAATTGCAGCGGCTTTTTGGCAACTTCAGAGTCAAAAATGACATTTGTAATAATAAGACGGTTAACAATTTGTATAATAATGCTAACAAATTTCATAACTAATACGTACAATCCGGAAAATTTTGTTAACGAACTCTGGCGGCCCACCACCGCTAATATTAACAAAAAATAAAAAAATTTAAAGAGAGACTCATAATGAGACCTTAAAATAAATCCCGGTATTTGGTACTTTGGTGTTTTTTAAAGAAAATAAAAGATAATATGTCTTTTCATAAATTTGCAAATCTCATAGATTTTACTCAGGTTTTGAGAAAGAAAAGTTGAGAGGAAAAAAATAAAAAGAGAAAAAATAAAAAAAAGGAAAAAGTAAAAAAAAGTTGTTGGATGAGAAAAAATAGAAAGGAAATCTAATCTCTTTTTTTTATTATTTATTTATTTTTAATTATTCATAGTTATTATTCATATTCACAATAATTAAAAATGAAATTTTAATTTGAATTATTCTGGATTTTTTTATATTTTTATTTATTTATTCTAATATTTATACAAATTTATAATTAATATTTTTTATTTTATTTCATTATTTTTTATTTTCTAGTTAAAATTCAAATTTCATTATTTTATTCATTTTTTATTTTTTTCAATTGAAACACATGCCTGTATTTTTTAATTTTCTCTGGAACTTTTTTTTTCTAGTTGTTCGTGCAAGTTATTATACCAGGATTCTCTTTTGGGGAAATTGCAAAAAAAGACCTTGGAATTGCAAAAACGCAGATAGGGACCCTTTACAACTTCACTTTGAGTTTTGACAACTTCAGGGCATATTATTCTTGTCAAAATCCAAAGTGAAGTTGTCAAGAGTTCCTATCTGCGTTTTTACAATTCCAAAGTCTTTTTTTGCAATTTTCCCTTCTTTTTTTCATTAAAATTTCTATCTTTATTACAAAATAAAAGAAAGGGGAAGGCCCAATTCAAGTAGAAATTATAATCAAGTTTTATAAAAGACAAATAATTATCAAAATGTTTTAATAACAACCTCAACAACATATAATAACAAGTCTTATAATAAAAATAACAACTTCCAAAACTTATTTTTTAATTATTTTTTTATTTAGAATCTCATTATAATTCTCTCACAATTCAAACTTTCTTTCAAAAAGGTTAAAACAATGGACCGTTGCAGTATTTCAAATTGCATGACAAAAATAACAAAAATATTTTTATCAAAATAGATCATATTTAAAATTAAATTAAAATATATATTATAATAAAAAATTATACCTGATAATTTAAAATCAAGTTATTTGGTTTATATATATTTTCATATTTAAAACCAAATTATTTAATAAAAATATTATTTTAAAAATAAAATAAAATAATTTTTAATTTTTAAATAGAGAAAAAGAAAGAAAAAAAAGAGGTGGGACTGATTTTAAAATTTAAGTACATTTTTCAGTTCTTTTCTTTTTATTTTTTGACCCACTGACAGCAACATCATCATCTGTGACATTTATCATCTGTAACATTTAGCTCGTCCCATCAACTGCCCCAACACGGCACCTAGTGACTTAGTCCCTGATAGGTCCATCAATACATTATACTTTCATTTGTGCAACATGAGTCGAAGAGTGCCATATTCTCTCCGAAATATATTAATGACTCGTTGAAAAATTATTTTTTCCTTCAAAAAAAACTGTTTAATTATGACTTTTTTTTTTTGAGCCAAAAGCTGTTTAATTATGACTTGATACTTGATAGTCCTTACCATCACATGCATTTTGGTAAATATTTCCACATAGGGTCTGCATTTACTCTCTCTCGTTTCTCTTCCTACGAAGCAAAGCAGTGGCACGGAACACATCGGAAGAGGAGAAAGTAGCCCTGAAGCCGCATGTCATGTAGTGGGAAGAAAAATTTTAAATTTTTCTCTCATTTTTAAAACTTAATATAACACCTTATATATATATTTTAAAATACCCTAATTTAAAATAATATACTCTTATTATTTAAAGTATTAAGTTAATATCAAATTAATAATTTTTTTAATTTATCCCTGCTTAAAACACTAAACCCTAGTAATTAAATGGCAAAATGAAAAAAAAACAATAATTCATTAATTACTTATATTTAGGATAAAAGGGCTTCTACAACGTGCGGCTATGCAATTAGTAATTCTTGGCGCAAACAAAAAAACACTACCACAAGCTGCCTGGTAAATTCCTACACCATAAAACCAAACCCTACATTCCACCTTTCAGTCTTTCACACAATTTCAACTCCATTCCCATCGTGCCCCCGCTACTTCACACTTTCCGCTTCCACATGGCTACCCCGTCCCACCCCCTCCCTCATCCTCTCCAGCGACAATTCGGCCTACATTTGAAAACGTCTATGCAGCTCGGTCTTCTTCTTAGGGCTTGTTTGGTTAAACGGTGGGATCTTGTTTAAATCCAAATAAGTACTTATGAAGCATGTTTAGGGTATTTGGATGATTTTTATAAAATCCCGATGAATCGTGATTTTAATCTTCCACCGCACTTTTAGGATAAGCAATAAGAAGTAGCTTTTGTGTTTGAAAAATCCCAATAAATTTTCAGTAACTAAATTTTCTCTAATCTACCCTTCATTCTAATAGTAATTATTTTAATTTTTTTTATATTTTCATTCATCTCTTATTTATATGGGGTCTTTTATTTAATATCTGTACTACACATAAATTTTGTAAGTGATTTTAAATAATAATAATTTTAAAATAAAAATAATATTTAAATATTCATGTCATTTATTAAATTATATTTAATAAAATTTATTATTAAATATAATAATTATGAAAATGTAAACAACTTTATTAACTTCATATCTTTTTTAGTAATTATACACCCATAAGTGATTTTAATAAATAAAAACCAAACATAATAACAATTCTTAAAATCACTTATAAAAAAAATATCCAAACATAAATCACGATTAATTAGTGTCACTTATAGCCAATATCACTTATATAATTTACGATTATCTAAAATCACAGTTGTTCACCGCTAATCCAAACAGGCGCTTAGTGGAATACTGGAATTCTCTTTCTTCGTTTCGACTGTGATTTCTTTGATTAAAGGCAAGTCCCCCAACATTCCCTTAAATCCAATATCTCTTACATCTCATGCTTTTTGCTGCTACGCACAAACGAATCTCTTATCTTTGACATTTAATATGCATCTCATGCTGTCTTAGTGTCTTTATCTAACAAAATGATATTTCCCCAGCTCTTCCTTTCCATCATTTTCTGCCATTTTGAAATTGATAAGCTGATAAGAAGTTTATGCAACGAATCATGCATCGTATTTGGATTGTGTATATTTCTAATGATGACGTATTTTTGTTACGGTTTTGATTATATTTAAATGATAATGGTTGGTTTAGATGCATAACTCTAAGAAGGATCAGCTACTACACTCTCCCTCTTTTGGCAGTCTTCCTCGGCAAATAGTCTAAGAGAATGAGAGAGACGAGAGGAGAGAAGAGGGATCTAAGAGAAGGAGAAAAGAAGAGGGAGAAGATCTGTAGGTTTTCGGGCATACCTGGAGTCTGCAGTAAAGTCAGGTTGCCACGCGGAGGTCCGATCACGGTCACGGAGTCGGATCTGGGAGACACAGCAAATGCACCGGAGGGAAAGCTTTTGCAGAGAGGGAGGGAGGAGACTGGAAAAGGCAGGAGAGGAGAAATGAAAACCGAACGTGCGTGCTAATAACTGATGCTACGGTTAACTTATCCCATGCATATTTTCAAAAAGAAAACTGCCTCCCTCGACATAACTGTTCCCGCTGTTGGCAAAATATATTAAAGGGCAAAAATTGCACTTTAAGACCCACAAGTCTTGTTATTTGCACCAGGACCCCAAATGATACTGGGCTTGGGTCCAATCCACCAAGGGTGGACTGGCCCATTTTCTTACATCTCCCACTCACACTTGGTGGATTAGATGTCGCGGATCTAGTCTCTTCACCTTCCCTCAATTTCATACTTAGTGCTTTGCCGTGACCGCGTGGGCATGACGTCTTCGCTTGGGTCCCTGTACTAGAAACCCCTTTTATAGGATCAGCACAGGTCACCCTTTCCTTTGTGTAGCTTGAACTTTAAAATTATGCCTCAGATGTCCTAGATTTACTTATATACACTTTTTCATGGTAAATCTAATCCCTCTCGAGTCAATAGTTGACTCAGATTACCTTTCTCTGATGTCTAGTATCCACACTTATGACCACAAAATGTCATAAGGGACATGTCACAGACACTAGCATAGGTGTGTATATCACAGTCAATCTTCCTTTCGCCCAAATATCACTTTGAAATGAATCAGTCGCTTTCTTAGCATACTACCTTAGATCGCATCAATCATGACCATAGGACATATGCCAAAGTAGCAGTCACTGAAACATATCTTCATGATATTGTCAAAGTCAAAGGACACCAATAGGAGGATAATTCCTCCCTGGGACTCACACAGCAATGAAGCAGGGATCTTTCACTTGCTTCCCTTTTGCGGTTCTCTCAGCACATGTGGTATGAAACACATGCTACGGTGTACTCTTTTACTATAAGAGCGTATGTCGATTTAGATTTATTATTAACACCGTACAGACTTAGGTCCAGACACACTCAGTATCTAAACCCAAATTCTTCAACTCTGCTCATTGTTATGACGTCGACGTTGAAGAGTTTGTTGTCTGGCTACAGGTATTATGGAAGTGGGATTCCAAACTTCGATCCAACTTTATCAACGTGGATCTCATCTTGACTTGCTACACTTTAGTCAAGGCGACATAAAGTTTGTGTTTCTTCTCTACCATATCAGCATTCATTGCTGCTTTACTGGTGAACACAAATGTCTCATCTTTGTTCACTCCACCTGAGTGTCAAAGGCGGTTGCCCGTGTGAGAGAGCCAACCTTTTTGACCTGTACGACATACTAACATTGTATACTTTCAGACAGACACATAAAGTGATAACGAAAAATAATTTCATTAATGAAGCATTCATATTACACTTTACGTATGCCAAGGGCTTGTACATGTTCTTTAAAAACTCTTTCGCCTATTGGCTTTGTCAGAGGATCTGCTACCATACATTTGGTTGAAATGTATTGTACAGTAACAATCTTTTGTGCTATGTAATCTCTAACGAAATTATACTTGATGTCAATGTGCTTGGTTTTGCTGTGATACTTAGGATCTTTAGTATAGGCTATGGCTGCAGTATTGTCACAGTATATCATCACCGGATTGGTACTCTCATTTCCAAATCCAAGGTGTTCTATAAATCTCTTCAGCCATAAAGCCTCTTGCACTGCTGCAGTGCATGCCACAAACTCAGCTTCCATTGAATGTAAGGCAATGCACGTTTGCTTCTTGCTACTCCAACATATGGCGCCATTGTTGAGCAAGAAGGTATAACCTGAAGTTGACCTTCGTTCTTCTTCATCTCCGCCTACATCAGCATCGGAGTACCCAACAAGACGCAGGTCACCTCCTTCGTAGCACAGTGCATAATTGGAAGTGCCCTTTAAGTATCTCAAGATCCTCTTCACTGCTTTCCAATGCTTTTCACCGGGGTTAGACTGGAATCTGCTCACCAGTCCCACTGCATAACAGATGTCTGGTCTTGTACACATCATTGCGTACATCAGACTACCAACAGCACTGGCATATGGAACTCTTTCCATCTTCTTTTTATCAGATTCGGTTTTGGGACACATGTCAGAACTCAAAGCCACTCCAGTGGCAACGGGTGTACTCATGGGATTGCAGTCTTTCATGTTAAATCGCTCAAGAATCTTGTTGATATAATTCTCTTGTGAAAGAGAGAGGATTCGTTTTGAACGATTTCTTTGGATCTTAACTCCAAGTATATACTCTGCTTCACCCATGTCTTTCATTTCAAAATTCGACGAAAGCCATTCTTTAATAGCCACCACGGAATCTAGACTATTTCCGGCTAATAGTATATCGTCTACATATAAGGATAATATGACAAAATTACCCTCAAACCGCTTAATGTAGACGCAGTGGTCTTCCTCTATCATTTGGAAGTCATATGAGGTTATTGCTTTGTGAAACCTCAAATACCACTGTCTGGATGACTGTTTCAATCCATAAATGGACCTTTTGAGTTTACAAACTTTATTTTCTTTTCCTTTTTCAATGAAACCTAATGGTTGTTCCATATAGATTTCTTCATCCAGATCACCATTCAGAAATGCGGTTTTTACATCCATTGATGTAATTCTAAATCTAAACTGTTTACTATTGCCAGAATAAGTCTAATAGAATTGAAACGCACAACAGGTGAGAATGTATCTTCATAATCTATTCCTTCCTGTTGTGTGTACCCCTTTGCCACTAATCGAGCCTTGTATTTGTCAATTGATCCATCCACTTTTCTTTTAATTTTGAGAACCCACTTGTTCCCAATGGCTTTACGCCCTTTTGGAAGATCAACTAACACCCAAACTTGGTTCTTTTTCATTGAGTCCATTTCTTCTTCCATAGCTTTCATCCATTCATCTTTTGCAGGACCTGACAAGGCTTCTCGTACAGAACGGGGCTCATCATCCCCTTCTGGAGTAACTAAGAGAGATTCGCCTTCTATTTGAAAGCGTCTTTTGGGAACACTTTCCCTGTTACTCCTTCTGACGGGAGCTATTTGCTTATCTTTCTTTCTTTGTTCAGGTCTTGGTGTTGACCTTTCTTGGCTCCCACTCAGATTGACACACCTAGACGATTCTGGTCTGTCAATTTGTTCTGCACTGACTTGTTCCTGTGTCTCATAAAGAGATACAGTGCGGTCAACATCTCCTCTATTAGGAAATTCAGTCTCAATGAATGTGGCATCTCTTGATTCCATTTCAGTCACTGTTCCATCTTCGTTTTCACCTATGAAAACGTATCCTTTAGATTGTTCAGAGTACCTTATAAAGATACATTTCTTTCCTCTAGGACCCAATTTCCCATGCTTGTGGGAATCATCATGAACATATGCCGCTGACCCCCAGGGTCTTAGGACACTTAGATCCGGTTTGCGTTTTGTCCATAATTCATAGGGTGTGGAAGCGACTGATTTTGAGGGCACACGGTTAAGTATGAAGGTTGCCGTTAACAAAGCATCACCCCAATATGAAATTGGTAGGTTTGCTTGAGCCATCATAGACCTAACCATGTCTAGAAGAGTTCTATTCCTCCTCTCAGCCACTCCATTCTGTTGTGGAGTGCCAGGGATAGTCAGTTGTCTAATTATCCCTTTTTCTTCACAGAGCTGTTTAAATTGATCAGATAAATATTCACGACCTCGATCAGTACGTAATGCTTTAATTTTACTGTCCATTTGATTCTCTACCTCATTTATGTATCGTCTAAAGCACTCAAGTGCTTCAGACTTATGCGAGATCAAATAGACATGACCATATCGTGAAAAATCGTCAATAAAGGTAATAAAATACCAAGCTCCGTGTCTCGCCCTCACACTCATCGGACCACAGATATCAGAATGGATTAATTGCAATGGATTTTCAGCTCTTGTTCCCTTACCGAAAGGTTTTCTAGTTGCCTTACCAGCTAGACAATTTTCACATAAGGACATTTCCATGTTAGGGATTGTGCCCAACATTCCTTCTTTTGCTAGTTTAATCATTCTATTTTGATTAATATGTCCTAGTCTAGCATGCCAGATATTCATATCAGGATTGCTTGAAGAAATAGCAAAACAATCATGAGCGTTAAAACCAAAAGCAAGATCCATAACAAAAAATTTCTGGAATCTGAATGCTGAACCATAAAATTCAGAGTTAAAGGAAATGTCTGCAACTTTATCATGAAAATAAACATTAAACCCAAAGTCTACTAAGCAAATAACAGAAATTAAATTCCGTCGGATGTCGGTAGCATGAAGCACATCATGGAGTATCAAGGTCTTTCCACCACGCAAAGCAAGCTTGCAGGTGCCAATCCCTCGAACCTCGATTCTCGCATTGTTCCCAACATAAAGCCACTTGCTTTGATACGGCAACCGACGGTATTCCACGAAGGATCCCCGATCCCTGCTTACGTGGTCTGTGGAGCCTGAGTCTATAATCCAAGAAGAAGAAACAGGTTCTGTTAGAAAAACAGTACTAGAAACATATGAAACATGTGAATTCACATAATTCACTAATACCTTTTCGCTTTCAGCCTGTTTGGAACAGTCACGTGCGAAATGGCCCATTTGTTGGCAGGCGAAGCATTTGACCTTCTTCAGGTCTAGCTTCTTCTTCCCGCCTTTCTTTCCCTTCTTAAATTGTTTCTTGCCCTTTTTAAATTGAGGACCGCCCTTCTTCCCTTTCTTTTGGGGCTTCTTGCCCTTTTTGAAATTGGGCTTAGATTGGGAAGTACCAGCATCCTCAGTTAAATAAGTCTGTCCAGAGCTCTTGTAAGCCTCTAGACGTTCATCTTCCAGCTCCAGATGCTTAGCTACATCATTAAAAGTGATGATGTTTTCATTGTGGGTTAGGTTGACTTTCATGTGCTCCCAACTTGCAGGGAGCGACCTGATGACAGCCTGCACTTGCTGCTCATCAGACAGATTATGTCCAGCTTCCTTCAGTTCCCGGATCATATTGGCCATCTCTCTCAGATGTTGCTTCATAGGATTGTTTGGCTTGAGCTTATAGGTATCAAACTTAATCGTCAACCTTCTAAGCTTGGTCGTAGAGACTCCGCCAAACTTATCCTTCAATGCTATCCACATGGCCTGTGCAGTTTTGTGCGACTCAAACTCACACATCAGGTCATCAGCCATGGAGCTCAAAAGCGTGATTCTTGCTATGCTATTCTTCTTTTTCCAGGTTAGATATGCCTCTTGGTCTCTCCTGTGCTGGTTTGTGTTGCCAGCCTCAGGTTCAACCATAGCAGTGGTGAGAGGCTCTATCGCATCCTGTTCCTCTAGGATATACTGGACCTTTCGGTGCCAGATGTCCCAGTTGTCCCCGTTAAGCTTTTCTCCCTTGTTCAATTCAGCAATTATGTTCTTGGTTGCCATTCTTAGTTCTGTGACAAATCTATCCCACATTAATCTATGTTCTCTTTGAAGAGAACCGAACCAAAGAACATTTCAGTTATATAGCACAATGAAGTATACAATGTAATGTGCCTATATTATCCTCGATCAGTAAATAATGAAATTACAAGATCTATGATCAAGAGAATACGTTTGTACCTCCCATCACACAGATACTAGCAATAATCATCATGTCCTATCAAGGATTTTATATAAGCACTTCAAAGATTGTAACCTTTAGAAGTCTCATCTTCTAAAAGCTCCCACTTATAAAAGGCATACGTATGATATTCATAAATAATCATACAACAATAATTCAAGTAATTTCATTAAATGAAATAACATACTTAGTCTGTTTACAATGCATGAAATCACAAATTCATGGCGAATACAAATATTACATCATTTGATATGAACATAAATGTAATCAAGCATTGCTTTTCTTAGGCTTCTAAGTTTGCGCGTTTTGTTCATAAAGGAGGACACTAGCTCTATGGCCCAAATCCAGTAAGACTTTCTTATGGGTTTGCCTTTAGGTCCGCCTCTAACTCTTATTGCTCTTATGTACTCCATTATGACTCTAAGGTAGAATTCTGTATTCTTCTTATCGGTCATGTAATGGACGTAGCTAGCGAGCACACCATTGATGCCTTTTATGTTTGTCAATTTAGCTGCATCACTTTCAGCTATTCTCATAGCTAAAGCAGGGGTACAGGGTTGATCCACCTCTTCGCCTTCCTCTACTTCGGTTTTATTGGGAAGATCTAGCGAATCATTACAGACCAAATGAGGTTCGGTACGGAGGGGTTCAGTGGGAAATAAAGATTCTGACTCAGGTCCAGAATCCATTAACTCCTCCGGGATTTCTTGAGGAACCTCTTCAGGGTCCTCTTCAGGATCCTCATCCTCTGGTTCATATTCTGGAACTGCATTATCCATGTATAAGTATTCCAATGAACCATCTTGGATATTTTCAGTGCTACTAGAAGCCTCTTGCTTCATTTTCACCTAGAACAAAATAATTTAAATTATTTTGAATATTCTGGAATTTATTTCCGCATGAAAAATACCAGAAAATACACTGAAATACTCACAAATAGATCCTTAATTATCTCCAAAATTATCAAATTATATATCAAAATAAAGATCTTGATTTTAGGGATTTTTAGAGACAAACCGCACCTCAAACGGACCTTTCACGCGCCTACACGCGCCCCTAGAAGGAAAAATTAGCGAAAAATTGAAAAAAAAATATTTTCCCACTCGCCTGTCGGCGCGTGTACTTCACGCCCACCATGCAGCCTGCCGCCGGCGACACGCGCCGTGCCTCCGGCTTCCACGCGCCACCACCTGTCAGGTGGTGGTCCCCACGTGCCAAGGTGGGGTGCCACGTGGCAGAACGCGCCACGTGGCGCTGCTTGGTCCAATTTTTTTTTTTAATTCTCGTTTTTTTTTTTAATTATAGTATTTGGGCCGGTTGGGTTTGGGTCCATTTCGGCCCAACCGGTTCCCTTCAAAAATTTTTTTTTTATTTTGGTCTGGGCTGGATCCAGCCCAGTACACCGTTTCCCCCTTTTTTTTTTTGGGTCTGGGCTGGATCCTACGTCCAGCCCAGTAATACCTTTTTTTTTTTTTAAGGAGGGGCCAAAACGACGCCGTTTTGGCCCCTGGAGGTCTCCTTCAACCTCCAGCCGGGTCGCCTTGACCCGGCTTCTGCAACCGGGTCGGGTCCGACGGACCCGTCGGACCCGCTTCTTCTCTCCTCCGTATCTCCGCCGTCCGGTGTCCGTTTTTAGTGTACTTCATGTCATTTTCTTCGTTTTTCCGAGCTCTACGCAATGGGATAATTTTTGAATCCAAGAAACTTCATTTTCAAGACACCCAAAAACGAAAACGTACGGCCGAAAATAGATACTGTAAAATCGATTTTCACAGAGGCAGAGAAGCAACCCAATATGTCTAAACATAAATATAAGACACAAAAACTATCATACTGAAGGTAAAATGGAGGATTTGCATAATTTATTGAAGCAAATCACAAGTTACTCAGACCGAACAATCAGAAAAAAATACTGATATGAAAACGCAGGCCACAGAATCTACAGGAAATATCACATGCTCTGATACCAATGTAGGTTTTCGGGCATACCTGGAGTCTGCAGTAAAGTCAGGTTGCCACGCGGAGGTCCGATCACGGTCACGGAGTCGGATATGGGAGACACAGCAAATGCACCGGAGGGAAAGCTTTTGCAGAGAGGGAGGGAGGAGACTGGAAAGGCAGGAGAGGAGAAATGAAAACCGAACGTGCGTGCCAATAACTGATGCTACGGTTAACTTATTCCATGCATATTTTCAAAAAGAAAACTGCCTCCCTCGACATAACTGTTCCCGCTGTTGGCAAAATATATTAAAGGGCAAAAATTGCACTTTAAGACCCACAAGTCTTGTTATTTGCACCAGGACCCCAAATGATACTGGGCTTGGGTCCAATCCACCAAGGATGGACTGGCCCATTTTCTTACAAGATCTAAGAGTGAGAGAAAAAAAAGAAGAAGAAAAGAAGGACAAGACAAGAAGAGAGCAAGAGAATAATGGAAAAGATTGTAGGGAGAGAAAATTAAAAAATTATGAAAACAAATTTCAAAAAACTTGTGAAAAAAATTTATGAAATTACCTATAACTAATTATTTATTTTAATATTTAATATATTTATTATTTTAATTTTTAAACTTTCTTTTCATCTAATAAATTATATACTACTTGTTAATATAATTTAGGGTGACATTAGTTGTTTGCACTAGTTGTTAATAAACTAACATAAATTACAAAAATAGTTGTTAATAGAATTATTACTTATATTTTTTTAATTATAATGAAGAAAATATATTAAAAAAATATATCATATTTTTTATAATTGACTTGTTTATCTAACCTGTTTAATCTAATTAAATTAATTAAATAAAATGAAAGTATTTATTAAAAAAATATTTAATAATGTTATTTTTTTTATGACAGGAGTAAATTTATTTATTGTTTTAGATTTTTTTTCTTATCTAACAATGTATCTTAGTCAAAGTATTGGATTTCTAACAGATTCGGTTTTCAACCAGTATAAGTTTCAGTCTTTAATGTTTTGGTTTTCATCTGGATTTCAACAAATTTAGTTTTACAAGTGTGGAACGAACGAAAACGTAAAACCTATTAGAAGCATCAGATAATGCAAAAAACATACACAAAGTCGTTCATATATACAAAGTCTTCCGTGTTCTGTGAGTATATATATATATTAGATTTTATTACGGTCTTTATTCTTTCACTTTCAATATTTATAACTTGCCTTTTGCTTTCTTTCATCTCCTTCTGTCCAGTTCTTTCTTTTTTAGGTGAAATTATCGTCTAATACTGTAGAAGAATAAGTCATAGCAATCACTGTTATCGAATTTCTTATTGATATTTTAAGACACGGTCAAAATAGATTAGACAATGGTTAAAAAAACATTCTTGACTACGAGGATTGTTTTATACCTGTCAAAAAATTAAAAAACTTGAAAAAATATATAAAAAATGACATGATGTAAGTATATTTGTTATCTGTGTTAGTTCTTATTTTATGTTTATTTTTTTTTATTTTATAATTTTATATTTGCAGGAAAACAAGGAGGGAATTTATAAAATGATATGGAAACAAGATAAAGATGATGAGAAATTTTTATATTTATTTAATAGAATTGAAGAACGTCAACTAGTAAGTCAACTAGTAAATGAAAACCAACGTATTATTGAAAAACTATATAGACTGGACATACTCAGAAGATCATTAGGTGAAATTACAGCTTTTATGGGGCAAGATGAAACTTTTAAAAGAAGCATGTCAATATTTTGAACTAAAAAAGTTGTGATGAATTACCTAAGACGTTACAAGCAGTGACAGCAGCAACTATCCAAGCGAAGGCGAGTGTAAACACGCAGCGGTATTCAAGTTATAAGAGGCTGCAAGGGGAGAAGAGAGGAGATTTTATAAGGCTCAGAAGGGGGTTTGTATAAAAATTATTAGATTGGGAAGTTTGTTGTGTAATTGTAAATTTATCTGATGATTTCTTGTGCATTAGAAAAGCCTGCTTTTGTTGTTCCGGATTAAAAAATCACATTTAAAAAAATAAAAAATTATATTTTGATAAGTGGTAGTTATTACCAGTAATAATAAGTAGTAGGTAGTAAAAGAGAAGAAAAGAAGATTTCTCTAATTTAAAAAAAAAATATTTCAAAAAATAAAAATTGTAAAAATTATTTTGGTTTTTCAGTTTTTAAAAATATATTATTGTTCTTTTGTTTGTCAAAACAATCAATTAAAAACAAATTGCCAACAAAGTTTTTTTGTTTTTCTGTTTTTAAAAATTAGAAATTATTTTCAAAATGAAAAACCAAACAAGCTTTTATTTTTTTTTTACGCTAAGGATTCATAGTCCTTTTATCACTATTAGTAACGTATGAATTTGGGTAAATACTTCCATCTAGCGTATTTCAATTCACTGCATCATTTTATTAATTCTCTTTCTCTCATTAGTCATTTCTCTTCGTACAAAGCAAAGCAGCGGAACACATTCAAAGAGGAGAAAGTAGCTATTGGAAGTTGGAATCTTTTTCTTTTTGTTTCTTTTCTTAAGCCGCCTCTCATGACGCATCGTCTTTCTTTTGAATGTTAATATAACACCCAACTAATTAATTAATTTGACCAGATAATATCATATTTTTTAAAATATCAGAAATAAATAAAATGGGATTAATTTAGAGAAAAGCTCATAATTATATGAAATATTTATCTCTCTAATTAGGTCCTAACTATTGTTTTGAAATAATATCAAAATTTGGTGCTCATTATAAGGCATTCTTAAATAATTGATTAAAGTATTAAATTAGTCTCAAATTAATTGCAGATTTCCCCCTACTTAAAACACTAAACCTTCATTACTTGTATATAGGAACAAAAAAAGCTTTAGTAATTCTTGGCGCAAACAAAAAATAGTAACATAAATTCTTGCACTATAAAACAGAACCCGACGTTCCACCTTTCAGGCTTTCAGCCATTCCAGGCCCATTTCAACCGTCCTCCCACTACTTCACACTTTCCGCTTCCCACCAATGACACGTCCCTGTTCACAAATCACCGTCTGCCTGAACCAGCGCCCCACTTCGTGAGGGGTTTGTCCTATTAAAAGGGTATTTGGATGAAGCAAAACCATAGTTTAGAAAATAACTTCTGGAGAATTGATTTTAGAGAGAATAGATTTTGAAAGAATAGATTTTCTGAAAAAGTGATTTCGATAAAGTGAAAGTGTTTGGATAGGTTTTGTCAGAAGTGCTTTTTACATGTAGAAATTATAAAAAGGACATAAGTTTAAATGATAATTACATAGAAGATATATTTCATAATATATGTTTATTTGAAGTAAATAAATAATATTAATAAAAAATTTAATACGTATATAAATTAATAAAATAAACTAATATGTTTTTTGTAAAATAATTTAATAAAATAGTTAAATATGTATATATATTAATAAAGAATATATATTAATAAAATAATTAAAATTAATACGTATATATATTAATAAAGTAATTAAATATGTTTTTTGTAAAATAATATATTTTGCCAACAAAAAATATGATCATTTCTTAGAGATTTTAAAAATGAAAAAATCCCATAATTTTTTTTTCACAAAATTAAAGAACCACACAAAAAATTTCATATCAATTGTCTTAATAATAGATGTTGCAACAAAATATATTTGTCCAAGTACTTTTTTTTTAACAACACATTACATTATCTGAAAAGAAAAAAGGAAATAAAAAAGACATGACTATTCTCGTATATAGTGAACAATTTGATCTCTTATGGAGTCACGAAGTCGAGCCATGTGAGATGAAGATTTTATTGATGAAGGTATATGTAAAGATCCAACTCCATCATCGTCGTTATTTTCTTCTGCATAAGAGCCTTCTTGTTCAAACTGAATGAAACCAGGATCAGAAATGGATGTTGATCTAATGAAGTTATGTATGGCCATCGTTGCACAAACAATTTGAACCTGTGTTGGAAAGTCATAGCTCGATATGTTTCCTAAAATTACAAACTTACTCTTCCAAACTCCAAAAGTTCTTTCAATAGTGCTTCGTAGACTTGAGTGCAAATAATTAAACGCCTCATTATCATTTTCAAGTGCAGATGACCTTCGAAAATCAGGGAGATGATAGTGTTCACGTCTGTAAGGACCAAGGTATCCCACGGGTGTCGGATAGCCAGCATCCACCAAATAATATTTGCCTACATGAAATATATGATTGATGTCAATAAACTTTGTTTTCTCACAGTATCGCATAAATAAATTGTAGCAATTTAAAATATACCTTGAGGCAGATGGGGAAAGTTCATGGAAGGATTTGTGAGAGCGTGGTCAAATATACAAGTATCATGCGCACTACCTTCCCATCCGGCTAATACAAAAGTGAAGCACATGTCCCAATCGCAAACCGCCATTACATTTTGCGTCACTCTTCCTTTTCAGTTAACAAATTTTGTTTGCTCAGTTGCATTAACAATGCATGAAATATGTGTTCCATCAATTGCTCCAATAGCATGTTTGAAAAAGGGCTAATATTGACCACCAGGCTGTATTTTTGAATACAAATGCTGAAATATTGGATCTTTTGGTTTGATATTGGACATAGCAAGTCTATAGGATGCCAGTAAGACATTATGAAAATGTCTACTAATTGTCTCCCCCGAATGCTGAAATCTTTCTTGCTGCATCCATCTACTAAGCGCATAGCCAACGGTATTTAAAAACATTACAACCATTTCATGTATCCAAACATTTCTAGTTTCCTTAAGACCGTGTTGCTGCAATTCTGTGCAAAGACTGAAAAACACTTCCCTTTCCATCCTAAACATGTTATAACAAGTGGAATGGCCTTGTAAAATGTCCCTTACCCATGCCTTGCCTGTATGAATACTTGTATGCCGGAGCTCTTTACACAAATGAAGAGAAACGTATCCACCAACAAGGAAATAAGTTGTCTAATTCCTAAAGAAGTTTAGCAGTCACATACAATAGTGCTGGTTACATCATTCTCAAAAATATATGCAAATTATTACAGTTATCTCCCGAGTAACACAAAAAGTAGTCAAATACTATGATAAGCAATACAAATGAAGTCTCAATATTTAGTTGCGTGCTTCAAGAAGATCAGGAGTCTTTCCCTTTTGTTCTTCAGAGCCACATACATCTCCCTTGCAGCTGGTTTGTCCATAAGGAGTGTTGTGCACCGGCCAAACAAATCAGGATCATCAACAATTTCATCAACTTTGTTAAGGTGCTCCATGACTCCCGCAATTGACGTCTCATAAACACGTGCTTCTGAAATCTTTTCATGTTCCCGCTGAGAATCATTTTCATTTGCTTGAGCTATCTTGCTTAATGCATCCACTATTTTCATAGTGGCAGTGTTCTTCTTCTTTATGGATTCATCCTTTTTTCTAACCCCTAATGAACTACTAGGACGACTGCCACCTGTGCTTTTACCCGCACGAGTGTTTTCTTGTCTCATCCCAGTGTTGCTTCTACTTCCTTCACTATTGTCATTGAATGTGGCCGAATTAAACTCCTCGCTTATGCCAGTTGGTGCCCCCAATATTTCTTCACTATCTCCAAACCCTTCTTCCATATCATTTTCAGGAACTCCTTCGTTTGGAAAGGTCATGGAAGAAGGTGCTCATGACTGTTATCCAGTTGTAACGACAGACCCAAAGAGTTGAGTTAATTCAGCCCAAAATTGAAGCCCTCTTTCTCTAAATGTCTCGTAGCATGGAACTTCCTGCGAATTCAATACCAAAAATATTATTTATTATGAAAAAAATGTTAATATCAGAGAAATTGCAAGCTCAAATGAAGTTAAATGATTACTACTATTTTCCTCTCCCACCAATCATCAGGGGCACTAACAGTATTCTTTTCAGCATCTCACCCCAAACCTGTCTCATGGAACAGCCTATCAGCCTATCCCATAACTGCCACTCCTGTTACAGAGAGTCAAATTTGTTCTTTAATTAGATTTTTGTATAGATTCTCCCAGTCTTTGCAGTGAAGTTGTCCTCAAGACTTGACCAAGCAGGCTTGGTCAAACTAGTTCCTTTTCTTTCCTCTTTCTCAACTTTTTCAATGCATAGGTTAATAAAGACCTTTGTGGCTTTTATATCCCACGAAGTTTTTCCATTTTGTTTACTCATGATGCTATGGACCAATTACAACATTTCAATCATCACAAGTTCAACCCAAAAAACATACCATTCAATTCGGAGATATGATATAACAGGTATAGTATTTAACAAGTATAGCCACATGTTCTATACCATTTATGTCAAGTTAATTGAAGTACAACATTAAGGTCAGCAAAACAGATCCTCCGTCTTCAATAAAGCACAAAAAATGAGAACTAATCAACAAAAGAATGCAGCAACTGTGAACAAAAAATCCAAACAATACTAGTTTCAGCTACTCTTATTCCAAAAAATTTCACCTTTGTGGAAAACCGGTATATGCAATAGCGACAGGACATTTACAATACGTGAGAAAAATTTCAGTGTTCTATCTCCAAAATAAAATCCAAGAAAAAGAAAATAAGATCAACAAATAAGAATAATTTCAGCAGCAGTGCTTTGCCTCTCATACCCACACAGACGAAGCCACACGATGCTCTGTCTCTCATACACACACACACGAAGCCACACGATGCTCTGTCTGTCATACGCACACACACAAAGCCACAGCCAGTCACAACCAAGCAAACAACCATACTCATACACACCCACACGAAGTTGACTGGAGTTTCAGAAGGGGCGACGGCAACTCACCTTGGCAACAAGTTGATTGGAGTTTCAGAAGGCGTGACGGCAACTCATCGATGGCAACAAGCTTGGTTGGGTTTCGGACGGGACGACGGCAACTCACCGGGTTTGATCAACCCACATGATGCTCTGTCTCTCATACACACATACACGAAATCACAACCAGTCACAACCAAGAGATATCTATCGTTTTTTGGGTTCCCCGAATGGATTGGATCGTTTCTGCCAACAAAATGAACGCGGAGCCCGCTCCGAATGCTTCTCCGATCTGGAAGTTCTGCGAAGAGAATAAGATGCTGCAACTAAATTCATCCCAATCCGTGTTCATTATTTTAATTATATCTATCAAAATTTTAAATTTTACGTGGATCAATAATTTTATATACTAATTAAAGTACATATCGTTTTGGTATGATATATTTTTAGCCCTCTAAATGCGTAACCATTATAATTACTTCGGTTAGCATTTCACAAATTCTTTCAAAAATTAGACTTAATAATTTATTTTTATTATATTTAGTACTAAATTTTTTAGTCCTACCTCCAGTTCTTAATATAAAACATTATTTAATTTTTATTTTAATCTTAAATATAAGACCATAATCCATTTTCTCTCTCATATTTATACATTTTTTTAAGATAGTTTTTCTAACAATATAAGTTCTAGCCAATATATTCAATTAGCAAAAATATTTTAGTAAAAGCAACACATATTTACTACAAATAACTAACTTAACTTTTTTTCTTAATTTCCTCAAATTAGTCAACTAACTCTTATAATTAAAACAAGAGATAGTATCATTCAGTTAGTTTGAAATGCTCTTTATTACTTAGAAAAATAGGACAAGAAATTATTATATTTTCTTCCATTTTTTCTATTTTATTTTGTTTGTAATTAAAGCTAAATACTTATAAAAAAATCAATTAAAATACTAGTAAACTATTTAAAATGTTACAAACATTCAGAGATAAAAAAATAAAGTATATAATTTTTCAAAGAACTAAAATAAAAATAAATAAAATGAAAAGCCAAATTTACCAACTTTTGCGCTCACAAATTCAAAAGTTGCAGAGGAGGTCACAGAGAAAAGAGGGAGACAGCTGTAAGATTTAGGTCTTGTAGGGTTGTAGCCTTTCCCCCGATATTTCCCCAATCTTGCACTCCCTGTTCAAAGTCATGCGCAAAGCGGTGGGGGCCGTTTTACCAAGAAAAAGTATGCGTCATGTGTGTGCAATTCTAGATATAAATATTAAAAGTGTTTATTTAATTCAAAATATTCCTTAAACTATTTCTAGACACACATTTTTAATAAATAGTTAATTTAATTTATTTTTTAAAATATTTATAAATTAGTTATCTTGACAGTAATATATAGAATATAACTATTGTTAACTATTTATATTTCTATTATTAAACTTCTAATTAAAAGATGATAAATATAAATATTATTAAAATTATATAAGAATTTATTAATAATCAGTCATTAGCACTATACATTTATAGTAGACAGAAGGCAGTCCCTATTAAACAGTTTTTGTTGCTCAGCCTTTGTTTAGTGACCACACGTTCTTCCATATTTTTCTCCTGACTCCTGACAATATTCCATCTCTTCCCCCATAACTCCTGACAACACGTTTTTCCATCTTTTCCTCCTGACCCCCGCATACATCCATCGTGTTATATCATTTCGTGCTTTTCGAAGTTCATTGACAATTATTTTTTTGATTTTCTTCCTTTTTTTTATCGTTGAATGAAAATATTTATTTTTGGATTTCTTTCATTGTAATACATATATACTAATTTAAAAATAATAAAAAATTTGTTTGGTTTCTTAAATTACTAATTTTAATAAACACATATTCATGAAATGAAAAAAATAAAAAAAGCATTTTAGAGCCCTCACTCACCTCATACCACGCCTTCTCAGTCTCTCATTCACCTCATGCCACGCCCTCACTCCCATTCGTGATTTTATTTTGAATTGATTATCTATTAATATATAAAACGAGAATACAGGGCAGGAATTGATAATAGTAGGGCTGTTCACGGGATGGATTGGAATTGGGATAGGCCCGTCCCAGTTCCGTCCCGATGAACAGTAACGGGACAGATTTTCTGTCCCCTGTCCCGACTCATCCCGGGGTTGTTCCGGTCCCAGTCGGGACGGGACGTCCCGAACCTCTTTTTTTTTTAATTTTTTAATTTTTTATTTTTTTTAAAATTTTTAAAAACTTTTTTAATAAAATCTGATTTTTTTAATATGTCTTTTTGAGCTTAAACCTTATAAAAACATCTTTTTATTTTCTTTTTTATTTGTTTGGACAATCTTAAACAAAAACTCAAAATATTACATATAATAATCATTAAAAACTCTAAACAAAAGCTTTTAACACAATAAAAATTTGCTAAAAATTCTAATCATCAATAATCTCAAATCATTAACAAATATAAAAATTCTAAATAATATATCCATAGTTCCATACAATAATTTCAAATTTTAAAAAATATGAAAAAAATAATATTATATAAATGGGATAAAAATTTAAAAAATAAAAAAAAGGACCGGGACGGGACGACCCCGTCCCATGTCCCGTCCCGTCCCAGTCCATTTTTTGTCCCGTCTCGGTTTGTCCCATCCCGAAAAATTTCGGGACGGATCCGTCCCGTCCCAATAAGACCGGGACCAGAACGGGCCGACCGGGACGGATCGGTCTTAAACACCCCTAGATAACAGCACGACACGTGACATCATCTATAAATAGATAAATGCTTGTTTTAAATTAAAAAAAAATTCCACCTTTTTTAACTTTTTTTTTTTATCATTTTCTCCCCATGTTTCTAGCTGGTAACACGATCGTGTTTAGTTTAAACTAACAAACCCAGAATTTCTTCTTTTTTCAAATTATTTTATATGTTCTGATTTATAAATTGATAAATTATAGGAAGAGTTATAATCCAAAAATTTAGAAACGTGAGGCAGTTTTTTTATTATATCTTTATCAGTAATTTCTTAAAATAAATTGGTTATGAGGATAGTGGGGTATATTTATCCGATCATGATTTATATGATCACGCTAGAAAATGACTAACAGACACAAAATGTAATAAAACGCTACAAAAAAACCGCTACAAATGTGTCGCTGATCTCTATAAATATCATATCTTCTCTACATTCATTTACTCCATCTCTTTTCTTTCCTCTCCTATTCTTCCTCATAATTCTCTCTTTTTTTCTTACTCTCTCATATGGTGGTTTCTTTCTCTTTATTGTATGGTAAGTGAATTTTATTTTATAAGTCATTGTATCTTTTATTTGTTTTTACTTAAAATTTACTAACATTTTTATTTCTCCTTTTCTTTCAGATTTCTCTTCCTCACACTTGTCATGTCCTCCTCAACTGATTCAAATACTCCTCAACCTAACACTATAGGTTCAATATTACAAACTATCTCACCTTCAATTCAACTATCTTATTAAATATTTCATTAATTATCTTATTAAATTAAATTCACTTCCTTTGACACACTCATAATTTAATTACATATTGTTTATTACAAAATTTAAATATATAAAATGTAACACAACTAATTATACAAATTAACAAAAATACTTCAACATAATCTATTTAATGGTTTTTAAACCACAAATTTTTTTTTTGGCACGGAACACATTTCTAGCGGTTCTAAACCGCTACAAATATTTCGTGGTTCCAAAATTTGTAGCGGTTCAAACCGCTAGAAATTTTTTTAGCGCCATTCCAAAAATTTAATTGGCGGGAAAATTTAATTTCCCCGAAATTTCTAGCGGTTCTATAACCGCTAGAAATTTTGGCGCGCTAATGAAAATATTTAATTCCCGGCAAAATGAGACTTGGTTTAGAATGTTCTAGCGGTTATAAAACCACTAGAAATGTTTTTCCTTCCAGCATTTTCTAGCGGTTCGTAACCGCTAGAAAGTGTCTAGCGTTTTGACTATGGTGTGTAGCGGTTGTCATAACCGCTAGAAATTTTTTCTTGCGTCTAGTTTTCTAGCGGTTTTGTTAAACGCTACAAATGTTATTTGTTGCGGTTAAAACCGCTAGAAATGTGTCACTTTAACCGCTATAATTGACATATTTTTTTGTAGTGTTTTTTTTCCTTCCTAACAATTGTTTCATGTAAAAAAAAAATATAAAGGGTGTCAATTGTACAAATTTTTATTTGTCTAGAATGTATACCGTGCATTGCACGGACACTGAACTAGTTGTAAACAAAAAGAGAGAAAATTTGTTGTGATTCCCAGAGAGACTCGGAAAATATAGTGGGTACATATTTTACTTATATATATTATAATTAAACACAGCCGTTAGTGGGCTTTTTAGTCATTTCATAATAGGGTCTGCCAAGATATTGGTTCGGGTTTGAATCGTTAATTTGGAAAATAAAACCCGACGTAGGTTACAAGCGTGGCAGAGAGAAGAGAAACAAGTTCCACTTTATGTCAATTTAGAAATAACTACTGTCGTTGCCAGCGCTACAGCGCATATTAACAATTATCTCGCTATGAATAAAAAAGTTATTATAATAAAAAAATTATTTAAAAAAAATGAATCAAAAGATAGTGGTTTGGGATTAGATTTTTCTTTGCCACAAAATTTTTGGAACTTCCTTTTTTTCCCATGTTGTTTTTGAGTCATGTTCCATGTCACCTATTTCACTTTTTGGGGTATGATTTGGCCTTATTGCACTTCAAAACACACAGCTCAATAACGTCTTTTGCCCTTAATTTTTTTCTTAGGAAGTAAGGGTAATTTATAAGCTAGTCCAATTTTTAATGGGAGGAAAATTGATCCCCTCCCCTGTTTGGTTGGAAAATTTTTGTGGTTGAAAATTTTTTTAAGGGGAAAGCGGAGTTGCTCCTTTTACATTTTTTAAAGAGGCTCTCTTCCCTTCTTTCCCCAATCTCCCCATTTTTAAAGAGGCTCTATGGGTTTCTGGGTTTTTGGAAGAAAGATAAAATAATTTAATTCTTTTTTGCCTTTAATTGTTTTTACATTGTGAGAGTCGACTTTCCACGACCGTCACCAAGAAGTCAACACAGACTTTGATTATACATATTTGCATCTTGATAAAAGTGAAAAAATTAGGTTAAAATAGCTAATTTTCATTAACTCTTAAAATATAATTAGGTTTGGGAGGGTCCCCTCCCCTCTTAAAAATTTTGGAGGGAAGAAAGCCAAAATGTTTCCTCCTTGCCCCATTTTAGCTCCTCAGGGAGATAATTTTTGGTCTATTTATCCATAACATATATTATTATAATATTTATTTTAAATAAAAAATATATTATCTTGAGTAAAAAATAAAGAATAAAAAATATTATAATTAAAATATATATTATAATAAAAATTAATTAAAAATAAAAACATTATTTAAATAAAAAATTATAATATTATAAAATTAATTTTTTATAAATATATTATTTATTAAATATATTTTAAAGCTGAAAAAAAAAGCATAGTCTCAAGATAATAAAATTTTATTTTTTTTATACCATGTAAAATTTGTTAATTTGATTATTTCAAATATATTATTATATTAATTAGAATAAATGAATTACAATTGCCGCTGCTTTTTGGCAACTTGAGAGTCAAAAATGACATTTATAATAATAAGATGGTTAACAATTCATACAATAATATTAAAAAATTTCATAACTAATACGTGCAATCTAGAAAATTTTGTTTACAAACTCTAGCAGCCCACCATTGCTAATATTAACAAAAAATAAAAAATTTAAAGAGAGACTTACAATGAGACCCTAAAATAAATCCCCGTGTTTGGTACTTTGGTGTTTTTTAAAGAAAATAAAAGATAATATGTCCTTTTATAAATTTGTAAATCTATAGATTTTACTTAGGTTTTGAGGAAGGAAAGTTGAGAGGAAAGAAAATAGGAGGAGAAAAAAATAAAAAGAAAGAAAAAGTAAAGGAAAATTGTTAGATGAGAGAAAATAGAGAAGAAATCTAATCTCTCTTTTTATTATTTATTTATTTTTAATTATTCATATTTATTATTCATGTTCACAATAATTAAAAAAATGAAATTTTAATTTGAATTTTTCTGGAATTCTTTTATTTTTATTTATTTATTCTAATATTTATACAAATTTATAATTAATATTTATTATTTTCCAGTTAAAATTCAAATTTCATTATTTATTCATTTTTCATTTTTTTTCTCAATTGAAACAAATGCCTGTGTTTTTGTGTTTCTTCTAGAACTTTCTTTTCTATTTATTATACCGGAATTCCTTCTTTCATTAAGATTTCTATCTTTTTATTTTTTTGACCAGCAGTTAAGATTTCTACCTATGTCACAGACAAATGAAAGAAAGGAAAAGGCCCAATTCAAACGTTTCTTCGGAAAGGTTAAAAGAATGGATCTGCTGGCCTATTCCAAATTACATGATAAAAATGATAAAAATGTTTTTATCAAAATATATCATATTTAAAATTAAATTAAAATAAATATTATAATAAAAAATATATCTGATAATTTAAAATCAAGTTATTAAGTTTATATATATTTTCAGATTTAAAATCAAATTGTTTAATAAAAATATTATTTTAAAAATAAAAATAAATAGAGAAAAAAAAAAGAGGAGGGGTGGGATTGATTTTAAAATTTAAGTGCATTTTTCAGTCCTTTTTTTATTTATTTTTTGACTCACCGACAACAACATCATCATCCGAAACATTTATCATCTGTAACATTTAGCTTGTCCCATCACCTGCCCAACACGGCACCCATCAACTGTCCCAACACGGCACCTAGGGACCTAGTCCCTAGTAGGTCCATCAATACATTATATTTTCACTTGTGCAACATGGATCTGGAGAATGCAATATTCTCCCCAGAATATATTAATGACTCGTTGAAAATTGTTTTTTTCCCTTTCAAAAAAGCTGTTTTAATTGTCACTTGATAGTCCTTCCCATCCCATGCATTTTGGTAATTGGTAGAAAATATTTTCACGCAGGGCCTGCATTTATTCTCCCTCTCCCTTTCGTTTCTCTTCCTTCAAAGCAAAGCAGTGGAACGAAACACATCGGAAGAGGAGAAAGTAGCTCTGAGGCCGCGTGTCATGACGTGGGAAGAAAAATTTTAAATTTTTCTCTTATCTTTGAAACTTAATATAACACTTTAGATATATAGTTTTTAAAATATCCTAATTTGAAATAATATATTCTTATTATTTAAAGTATTAAATTAATCTCAAATTAATAATTTTCTTTTAAAGTTTAACCCTACTTAAAAAAGTAAACCTTAATAATTAGATGGCAAAATGAAAAAAAAAATCATTAATTACTTATATTTAGGATAAAAGGGCTTCTACAATGTGCGGCTATGCAATTCGTAATTCCTGGCGCAAACAAAAAACACCGACACAAACTGCCTGGTAAATTCCTACACTATAAAACCAAACCCTACATTCCACCTTTCACCCAATTTCAACTCCACTACAATCGTGCCCCCGCTACTCCACCTTTCCGCTTCCATATGGCTACCCCGTCCCACCCCCTCCCCCATCCTCTCCAGCGACAATTCGGCCTACATTTCAGAGCGTCTAGCCAGCTCGGTCTTCTTCTCAGTGGAATACTGGAATACTCTTTCTTCGTTTCGACTGTGATTTCTTTGATTAAAGGTAGGTCCACCCACGTTTCCACAAATTCAATATCTCTTACATCTCATGCTTTTCATGTTTTTTGCTGCCATGCACAATGAATCTTGAATCTTTGACATTTAATATGCATCTCACGCGGTCTTGGTGTCTTTACATAACAAAATGACATTTCCCCAACTCTTCCTTTGCACCATTTTCCGCCATTTTGAAGTTGATAAGTTGATAAGAAGTTTATGCAACGAATCTTATATCGTATTTGGTTTGCGTATATTTCTAATGATGACGTATTTTCGTTACGGTTTTGGTTATATTTAAATGATATATTTAAATGATAATGGTTGGTTTAGATGCATAATTCTAAGAAGGATCAGCTACTACACTCTTCCTCTTTTGACATTTTTCTCGGCAGAGAGTCTATGAGAAGGAGAGAGAAGATGGAAAGAAAGAGAGAAGGAGAGAGAGAAAGAAAGAAGATTTAAGAGAATGAGGAAAGAGGAGAGAAGCAAAGGACAGAAAAGAAAAAACGAGGGAAGAATGGAAAAGATTGTAGGGAGAGAAAATTAGAAAATTATGAAAACAAATTTCAAAAAATTTGTGAAATTTTTTTATGAAATTACCTGTAGTTAATTATTTATTTTAATATTTAATATATTTATTATTTTATTTTTTAAACTTCGTTGATAAATTATATGCTATTTGGGATTGAGAAATATCATTATAACAATGTTAGTTAGCATTTCTTAATATAATGTAAGGTGACATTAGTTGTTTGCACTAGTTATTAATAAATTGACATAAATAACAAAAATAGTTTTTAATAGAACAATTACTCATACTTTTATAACTGTGAATTTGTGATAGGGGAAAAATATTAAGAAAGATGATTGTAGTGTTTTAAAAAAATATTTTATATTTTTTATAATTAACTAATTTATCTTATTTGTTTAATCTAATCAAATTAAATAAAAAAAGAGTATTTATTAAAATAATATCTAACAATGTCATATTTTTAACGATAGGAGGAGGAGTAAATTTATTTATTTTTTGTTTTACATTTTACTGATATTTTAAGGTAGAGTCAAAATAGATTAGATAATGACAAAGAAAATATTTTTGATTATGATGCTATCTATTTGCAAATCAATGTCACATCTCTATCGTCTTATACTTGTCAAAAATTTAAAAAACTTGAAAAGATATATAGAAAATGATACGATATAAGTATATTTGTTATCTTTGTTGGCTTTTATTTAATGTTTTTTTTATTTTATAATTTTATGATTGCAGGAAAAAAGAAGGGAGTTAATAAAATCATACTGAAATTATAAAATTAAGTTATAGATGGTAAAAATTTTTTTTATGTGTGTTTAGTAGGGTGGAATAACGTTAACTGGTAAATAAAAATTAAAGTATTATAAAAAAGTTAGAGGGACTGGACATACTTGAATGATCATTATGTGAAATTATAGTTTTTATGGAGCATGATGAAACTTTTAAAAGAAAGATATTAATACTTTCAATTAAAGAAGCTGTGACGAGTTACCTAAGATGTTACAAGCACAAGCAGCAGTAGCAGCCATCAAAATAGAAGTGATTATAAATAAGCAACAGCAATCAAGTTACAAGGGGTTATAAATGGAGAGTGGAGTTTATAAGGATCAGAAATGAGATTTGTATAAGGATTAGATTAAAGAGCTTGTTGTGTATCTATAAATTTATATAGATTTAGTGATTTCTTGTGCATCCAAAAAACCTGCTTTTGTTGCAGCAAATAAGGACTTGCATAAATCAAATGTTACTGGCTGTTGTTAGTTGTTGCCAGGCTTATGTTGTCCTCTAGTCTGAAAACGTTCTGTTAATGGAAGTAATATTCTTTCAGTATTGGTAATATTCTTTTTCTCGATATTCTTTCAGGATTTGAAAGAATCATAGAATCATAGTCACTTTAAGTATTGTTCATATTCTTTTCTCAAATGTTATACCCATCTTTTTGTATATTGAAAACATATTGGCTTTGAGCTCCTTCTTCTTCACACTATTGGAAAAAAGAGGAATATTAGCTTTGGAGTTCTTCTTAGCAATACCAGTACAATTTAGGCACAATTCAGCATTACCAGCAGCAATCCATTTTTTAACATGCAACTTCTCACCTTCAATTCTTCTTGCTTGATTGAGTCTTCCTTCGTACCTCTACCAATAGAGGAGCAATGATTCGTTATTTTACCAAGAGTATCATAATACTATCTCTGACTATAGGATTAAACGAAATCTTATAATTAGGACTCCTCCCTAGACGAGAGCTTATAATTAGGATTGGAGGTAGTAATATTAATATTTCAAAAAAATAAAATTAACAATGAGAGAAGCTTATGCATACTTAAACTCATAACACGCAAAAGGATTTTGGTCTTTTCTTCACTGGTGAAAATCATTGAAAATCTGAACATTTATTTCAACAAGTATTAAGCCCATCTTCTCATGCATTGATTTTATTCCTTCTAAGTTGTTACCAACAAAACACTCCATTTTTCCTAACAGCATAAATCATGAAATAATAAGATTTAAAAAAACTTGGCAGAAGCTGACGCAGAGAGGATATCGATTAACACGTACCTGAGAAATTGAGAATGTGGGAGGACGATGTTGCGATTAATGAGGAGGGTTCTCGTCAGGAATGAGAGAGCTCCTCTACTACTGTGAACTTGAAACAGGCAAAATGCATCTGGCATAAGGTAAAAAGATGCCATTGAACATACCTAGTAAGGGCAAAATCATTCTTTAATTGAAAAGATAAATATCAAGGGAAATTATCCTGAGGTCCAAAAGAACAAAAATTAACAAAAAGTCTCACCAGCTGTCATTTACTACATTAGAACTTGTTATTGCATCTTCTCACTTGTTGCTAGATTTTAAAGTAATTAAATTACTTTATTAGGATTTGATTGCAATTCTCTCTAAATATTAATATTTCTCAAAATAAGATTAATAGATCACTTTGAAAATTTTAGGGCTTGTTTGAAAAAAAATTTGTTTGGTAATTTATTTTCAGTTGATTTTTTTAAAAAACAAAAAAGTAACATATTTTTAAAAATTAGAAAATCACAACAAATTTTACATGTTTTCATGCTTTTGTTTTTGTGTTTTTTGAAAAATTAGAAAAAATTTCTTCTTTTTTCATCTACTACTCACTACATATTACTACTTGTGATAATTATTACTTTTTCAAATATGATTTTTTTATATTTTTATTTCAAATGTGGTTTTTAAAAAAGTTATTTTCCTGGTAAAAAAAATTATTTTCCAAATTATTTTTTTAAATACTTGTTCTAAAAAATAATTTTTTAAAATTGTTTTGAAAATTAAAAAAAGAAAGGAAAAAAGAAACATGCCTTTAAAATGTTTGATCTTTTTTTAAATATAAAAGATAAAGAAAGAAGTTTATGAAAACGACCAAAATTTTAATTTAACAAGAAAAAAATTTCATGTGAGAACTACCTCTTTTCCAAGTGTAATTTTTTTTTTCAACCATAATTTAAAAAAAAAATATTTTCCAAAATTTGTTTTAAAAAGTAATTTTATAAAATTGTTTTGAGAACAAAAAACAAAGAATAAAAACAAATAGGTATTTGATCTTCTTTTAAATATAAAAAGTAAAGGAAAAGGTTTATGAAAAGGTCCAAGATTTTAATTTAACCGGAAAAAAATTTCAAGTAAAATGACACTATGAGGGAAAAAATTTCAACTAGACACGCGTCATTTTGATCAAACGGAGCAATTTTATTTGCGATTAATAACAACCATTAACATTAAAACAAACGAAAAATACCATTATAATTGAAATAATTTCAAATTCTGATGATAAAAATGCGAAAAAAACTTAAGTGTCAATTATTTTTATTTGGGAGAATTAGAGAGAAAGACAAATGAGGAGTCGAGTATCATAAAAATTAAAATTATTTAAATGAACCACATATGTAAATATAAATTTAAAAATACCACATGATTCCTATTCAAGCCTTCCACATTTTCTCTTATATTTCCTTCTATATATTTTTTTAAAACTGATATGAATTTATAAAATTTACTAAATTAAACCTGATTTTTTTTAAAGTTTACAACTAAAACATAAAAATCAATTAAAAAAATGCAAACATTGCTTAGTCAAATTAAAATTAAATGTTTATTTTCTTTATAAAAATAAAATTTTGTTTTTAAAACCATCACAAATTTTAATTAACAATACAAGTTATATAATTTTATTAAAATTTATATTATTATATAATTTATTATACACATAATTTTAAAAATTAAAAGAAAATATTTATAATTATTTTTTATTTTATTAGAAATTTAAAGCACATTTAGAAATAAAAATGACTCTTCTGGTCCTAAATATAAAACATATTTTGTAGTCTAAAATTACACTACAAAATAGGTCTTATATTTAGAATCGGAAGAATAAAAGATGCTATGACCTAATAAGGACAAAATCATCTTTTCAATGAAAAGACAAACATTTTCCAAAATCAATCTCCCACTCCTAATACTCCGTTTGGATGAGAATAAAAATTGAGAGGAAAGAAAAGAGAATAAGAGAAAACGGAATGAAAATATTATTTTTCTTTTTGTTTGGATGAATTAGAAAAAATAATTAAAAAAGAAAATAAGTAAATATATGAATGACTAAAATATTCTTATTCTCATATCAAAATATATTATGCTATAAATCAAATTAACTATCATAATAAAAAAATCATATTAACGTTAATATCATTAAATAATTTAGAATAAAATTACTTGATAAAAATTCATTATCATGTGATTATATTTAAAAACCACATAATTTAGTAAAAAACTATTGTTTGTAAAGGTAAAAATAAAAAAAAGTAGATAATTTTTTTAAAATCAAACATAAATAAAATGAAATAAATAAATTATGCATTATTTAAGATTATTAATAAATAGTAAAAAATTTAATATAAAAGTTGAAAGACATGAAGAAATTATATATATTTGTATGAATTTTCTACATTTTTCATTGAATGTGAAAGAATGGAGTTCATGTGTAGCTTCTGATTTTGGCCACAGCATAAAGAGATATTTTGTTGAATTATGAATTAGTCATGGGTAAAAATAAAAGGAAAAACTTGCATTAAAGGTTGAATGTCATATTATTTAACTATTTGAGGAGGATATATGGAAAATGCAAGTTTTCTTCTCATTTTCTTTTTATATATGGAAAAAAAAGTTAGAAAGAAAATAATGTGAGCATCACACCCCATTTTTTTCTCTACTTTATTTTTCTCTGACTTTTTTCTCCTCGTCCAAATAGAAAAAAAAAAAACTCATTTCTTCTCTCATTTTCTTCCTTCATTTTTTTTCCTCTTCCATTTTCTCTTTATCCAAACGTAGGTAAAGAGTAAAGAGAAAGCTTCTTGTCTCAGAATTGAATGGAAATATATTTCTTTTTAAAAGATTGTTTAGAAAATTTTAAATTGTTTGATCTTAATTTAAATATAAACAATAATGGAAAATGTTTAGGAAACGGACAAATATTTTAATATAACCATGAAAGAATTTCAGGTAAAAAAAAAACACTAAGGAAAAAAATTCAACTATACGGCCAGTCTTTTTTATTAAGTCGAACATTTTTATTCGTGATAAACATTAACTGTTAATATTAAAAAAATTGAAAAATACCTTTATGATTAAAATAATTTCAAATTCCGATGATAAAAATGTTTTTAAAAAAACTTAGTTGTAAGTGTCCATTGTTTCAATTGGGGAAAAATCGCATTTTAAAATTTTGATTTGAAAATAAAAATATTTATCTGCGAAATTTTTTATAACTTATTATCATCTCGATGTAAATCTATTTTAACCAAACCGGTGATTTATTTAATCTTCTATGTTAAAGATTTTTCTTTTGGTGTTTAGAATCTTATTTCATAAAATTAAAATTTATATATACACAAAAAATATATTTGCCGTGTTGATAAGATGATTTCAAATTTCAAAGTTTGAAATATTGCTTTCACAATTTATTGGTTTTCATAGTAAAATTTTTATTATTTTGCTATATTTTTAAATTTGAATCATTATAAACTTGCTAGCAATAGGAAGAAATTTTTGGGCAATACTTACATCAAATTTTTTATATTTACTATGTATTCATACATGGTCATGTGACCTATTTTTTAACTATTGCATTTAATTATAAACCCACATGAAAATAATAGGTCACATGGCCATATGTAATTAAAGAACTTAATATAATTATTATCTATATTTTTTAGATAAATATTTTTTCTTTTTTCTTGTAAGAATAAATATTATATCTTGCAATGAATATTTTTCCATAGAACAGTATGGCAAAAAAAAAAAAAAAAAAAAACTAACCCGTCGTCTGTCCCCACGCTTGCTCCTTTGAAATTTATTGTTGCTGGCTTGTTATGTGTAACATCCTAAGTTTTACCGAGTCTTAATAGCCTCTTTGGGTTGATTTTGAGGATAGATTAGTGATTTAATCTTGATCTTGGTGTTTAGGTTGGATTTGAGGTTGGTTGGAGGAATAGGTGAACGTACCCCTCTCAGGGTATGTTCGCCGCGGCGAACCGGGAGTTTCAGAGGGGAGTGTCCTTTCGGGAAGGTTTTGCCGCGCGAAGGTAAGGGCACGCCGCGGCGAAATTCTTCTGGGCGAGCGAGAGTTTCCTCTCGGGAAGCTTTCGCCGCGGCGAATTTTGGAGTTCGCCGCGGCGAAGTCGGTTTTTCAGGCGAGTAATCCCTCTCGGGATTAGTTCGCCGCGGCGAAGATGGAGTTTGCCGCGGCGAAAGGTTGCGATTCTATATAGTCGCTGGAGGGTTCAGAGTTGCGAAAATTAGAAAATCTGAAGGAGGAGAGAGGAGCTCTGCTAGGGTTTCGGTTTTAAGGCTTGGGAAAGACATTTCTAAGGATCCATTACCTCAAGTAAGTGATTTTAACCTCTAATCTTCTTTCTTTCTTGAATTTCCATGGAATTTATGAGGATTTTTTTGGTGGAACTCTAGGTTTTTCTAAGTTATGATGGAACTGAGGTTTTTGACCGATTGTTTTGAGTTTAATTGATTGCTTTGGGATAGTTTAAGTATTTAATCGGTGTAGTTTCCTTGGATTTAAAGGATCTTGAATTTTGGAGTTAGGTTTATGGAATTGGATGATTTGGGATTGAGGATGATAATGTAGAGATTGATTTTGAGTTTTGTGAATTGGGTTATGTTAAGGAGGGTTAAATTGGATGTTTAATCGGTTTAGATTGGTTGTTGGAACCTTAATTGCTCAAATGGGTTGTTGGAGGTTGAATTCCTATAGTGGGTCCTTGAGGTTTGAACTCTAATTGATGCTTGGAAGGAGACTTGATGTTTTAATAGACTTTGAGGACTTTGGAGTGTTGTTTTGGTAGATATACCCTTTGAGTTGGGTAGAGTTTTGATGGGAGATATGAATTTTGTGTCCCCAAGTGTTGCTTTGGCCACATTATTAGTTTGAAAGCTAATATATGATGGTTGTGTGTTTGTGTGCTTGTGTAGACCGGTTGTGAGTCTTGGTGGTGCACGGGGCCACATCGTTGGTTTGTTGTTCCTTGCTCAGGCGAGAGGTAACCACTTTCCAATCCTTAGTACTTGCTTCTGTGGTATCGTGAGTAGATTTGTGTTTTGTGCTCCAAATAGTAATTGTGTTCGAATTATATGTTGTATATAAAAATGGAAAACCGTCTTGTGGGGTTTGGACTTATGATGAATGAAATTGTGGAATTGTGAAAGATATGCCACCGAATGAGGTTAATTGTGAAGTGATTATTACTCTTGATTATGATTTGAGCATGATGCATTAATTGGGAATTTGGTGAGAGTTTTGTCTGTTACTACCACGTGGTAAGGCCTCCATTAATGCATGATGGTTGGCTCTTTACGTCCCCCATAGTGAGGGATAGGCCTTCGGGCTCATTACGTCCCCCATAGTGAGGGATAGGCCGGGTTCGGCTCCTGAAAATCCCCCAAAGTGAGGGATTTGGTTGATGGGATTGCATCATTGCACTTACATAAATTGTTGTGGCTATCATTATGTATTATTTGTGAACTGCCCCACTTGACACCTCACGAGCACCTATTTAGTAGTACCTAGTATTGGAAAGGTTGGTTACTGGGACTTTGTCTCACCCCGTGGTTTATAATGTTTTCAGGTGAAGGTTCTAGGCGTGGGCCTTCGGGAAGAGACGCGGAGGCTTGAGCTTGGCTAGCTTTAGGCCTCTAGCTTTATTTATGTATGGATAGTTGTATATTGCCACAGCTAGGGCTTTCTTGAAATATTCTGATTTCCCGGCCTTATTGTAAACTGGAGAATATATTATCTACTTGTTTTGTTGGCCGGAGGCCATTCCTATTACTTTATGAAACTTTGTTATTCGTGCTTGAGATCAATTGGAAAGGGGCTGATTTTGATGTATGTTGTTACCCGGGCCGGAGGCCCGGAGGCCCAGTGATTGTGATTGAATGATGATAGTTGCATGCAACTGCATTTGAGATGTAACCAAGTTTCAAATGTTAATTTTCTAAAATTACGCAATTTCTTTCTATTATGGTAGTTGTTGTACATCTTTCCTTTTTCTACCATAGTAGAAGTCTTATGAAAAGTATTGATGTTTAAGGAAGAGGGTTTTTACATTATGGACCATATCAACCCATTAAGAACAAGTACAAACTGCGTGAAAATAATTTTACACAATGTAATTTTATCATTGGAAAAAAAAGTGTAATTTTATACATAACATAGGACAATACTCAGGTCAAGTTTTTTTTTTTTTCAGTGAACTAGGTCAAGTCCTTTATATTATATTCATTATGTCATGTTTTCTAATCATGTATTGCTATGTGTTTTATTTTTAAAATATTAACATTTAATATTGGTTAATTATAAATTTAAATAAAAAACACATGGTTATGTGTAATTGGAAAGCTTAACATAATAGATATAAAGAACTTGACCTAACTCATTATTTGGATGGAGTGTAAACAAGGATGGAAAGAAAATTGGAAAGAAAAATGGGGAGAAAAGTGGCCTTTAACTTGTTTGTATAAGGGAGGAAAGTAGTTTTAGGAAATTAATTTTGTGAATCATTCGAGGATTTCCTTGTGGATATTATAGCTTTTAAACAAAAATATGATTTTTTTAATTTAGGATGAAAATAAACAATAATAATGGTTTACGATTTTGAAATTAAAAGGATTAGTTTATCTTATTTTATTTTAATCTCTTTCCTCCTGTTCTATTTTTATCTTTTTTTCTTTTGAAAAAATCACTTGTAAAGAACCTTGAAATTGTGAAATTCCCAAAAGAGTATCTCAATATGCATAATTTCAGAAAAAAATATTATAACCTAAATTAGTTTGAAATTTAAGGGGAAAAAAATAAAAAAAGGTTTTCCCACCCCTTGGCGATCACATAGGCTATATTTGGATTGCAATTGGAAACGGTAGAAGCTCATAGGAAAATGCAAAATTGCAGTTTGCAACTGAGTTGGACACAAATTGTTGTTTGGCTGAGGTTACAAGTTCAACCAACTTCTAGCCTTCAACCTTAGTTGAAATTAACGAAGAAAAATATGACTTTTCTATTCAAACTACAGCTTCACATTTTTTCCTAGATTTTTATAACTAAACTCACTTTTCTATTTAACCATTCAAACAACTTTTAACTTTTTCAACTGATTTTTTATAAGCACTTATCTAAACATAAGTCGCATTACATTGATTAACTTTTATTCTAACTTCAGTTATAAAAGTCAGTTAGACCAGAAGTCAGTTTTACCCAATACTAATCTAAACACACCCATAAGCGATTGGCTAGCTCCACAGCCTCTCGCCAATAGGAAGAATATCTTTAGGCAAGTGGTGAACGTGGGAGCTGATCCCATAGCCACATGCATTTCAAAATTATGAGTAACCACTGAGCCATTAAAATTGATTAATAGTATGATGAAAAAATTTATACAAGTAAACTCCTTACATTTGACTACAAGTTCAATTATTGAGTACTTTTCATGAGCTGTTAACAACTTTTATTTATCAAGTAATAAAGTCTTTTTTTTAAGCTCATTCACAACATTTGCATAGGTTTTGATTATATTTCATCAGTTAAAAACAACTTTCATTTAATAAGTAACATAGGTCATTCATAACAAACATTAGTCATATTTAATAATTGATTAGTTGGGTGAATAATAGGCAAGGTGAATTACTGAAATGCTGTGGATTTACCATGCCGTACCAACGGGTAATATGATCCTTAAATATGTATTGCTATGTTTTATTTGAAATTTAATAACTTCAATTGTTGCCCTATATCCATTAATTTTCGTGTTTTTTAATCTTTAGGGCTGGTAGCTGAACTCTGACCTTCGGTGGCTGAAACTCTGGCAACAATTAATATTTATTTTTTAAAAAAACAAAAATAAGTGGTGTTATTATAATCTTATTTTTAATTTTAATTTCATTTTGGTACAAAGGGGGTTGATTGAAATTTTAAAATGTTTTGAGGGTTTGACTGATATTAATTGTGTAACATCCCAATTTTTAGGACTCTAAATACAGGTCAAAGGTTAAGTTAGAAGTCTCAAAAAGATGTTTTATAAGATTAAGTCCAAGCAAGGACTAAATTGTAATTTTAGAAAGTTACGAGCCCATATGGGTAAAAATATAAAGTATACATAAAATTTCAAGAAAATTCCAAAGAATGCGAAATAATATTCTAAAACTCTTTTCTGAAGAGAAACGATGAAAATATCCTTGAGACAACTTACATGAAATTTATAAGATTATGGCCTGATAAAAAGTATATTGGTTGAGGTAATTATTTGAGATAGCAAGAGATCCAAGAAATATATGTAAAAATGAGGTTAGGAAGCTTAAAGTCTATATTAATTTATAAAATTAGTCTCGCTTTCAGAAGATTAGCAGAATGACTGGAATAAAATAGAAGGCTCAATTATGCCGATTAAAGATATTTTAGTAAATGATTTTTATACGAGCCTTAAAGGAAGTGTTATGGTCTGAGAAAATTTATATATCTTCTCTAGAATTAAAAGAAATTTACTGAGTAGATAGAAGAATTTTTGAGCTCCAGAAGGCTATTAAGAAAGCCGAACAATTTTTATAAAGTTAGAACACTAAATTATAAATTAAAGAGAAGAGATTTAGTTTAAGGATACAAGTCTTTCACATTGTATAGTTCTTAGTCCTAGTGAGTATGTGACGTAGCTGTGATTAGGACTTAGAGACATTCAAAAGAAGGTTTGGATGTGGTTAACCGAAAGCCAGATGGTTGAGAAGTTTAGGGAGCAAGTTGAAGAACAAGAGAAAATTTATGGTGCAAGGTAGTGAACTTACCCCTTTATGTGCTTAATGTAGTATGCTTATATGTTAATTTGTATATGACTATATGATGTTGTGAGTGATGATTGTTGTTGAAAATGCTGTTCTTAATATGTTTTCATGACCATGTATTTTTATACTAAGCATAAAGCATGATGGCATATCACTAGTTAACTTAAGTTTATTAAAAATTACATACCATACATTAGTATCCATCTTGTACATGTATGTGGTAATGTTTGTTATTGAGATTTTCATGAATCTCACCTCTCCCTTAATCAACCATTTAGGTCAAGTATGATGGACAATGGTTGCAAGAAGAGAAGCCAAGAGATTGATGCAAAGAATTCTAGAATTGTTAGTATTACTATGTAATGCTTAAATTCTTTAGTTAATAGATAAAACGTAGGTCCTGGAGCAGTCAGCTTCCAACCCCATTTTGGCCTAGCAAATGAATTAATTAAGTCACAAATTTTGACAGGCATATAGTACACATCACAAGCTTTAAAGTGAGAGGTAGATTACCTCAATTGGATATATACACAAGGAGATATGATTTTCTAAAGTTGAGGCACAGAATATGAAAGTTCCGGATTAGACCAAATGAATTTTAAAATTTGGATAGTAACTTGGATAAGTCTGTGTTTATATTTTTTCCTTGAAGGGCATTAAAAGAGTTTCAAATAGAAATTTGGAATACCTCCATACAATTTTTACAGAATTAGTTATAATTGTTTAAAGTTAGACCTGTAATCTAAAAAAAATGCACAGTAAATATTACTGCAGAGTTAAATGAAATTTTTTAATTTTTGGGCCTAAATAAAGTTTCCGCATATTCAATTCACTTCCAAGGGTAAAAATAAGGACATTTCAAATTTTATCATATCCATATCATTTCTTTTTTACTAGCATTTTGGTACTTCGTTTCAATACTGGCTCCTGTATTTAATTTAGAAGTAAGATAGGAGATAAATTTAATTTTAGATGTAAAACATCAAATATTTTATTTTTTAAATTTATAATTTTTAGGGTTTATGAATAAAGAGCACTGTTTAATAAAACTAATACACATTTTTTTTTATCAATATGTAATTTAATTTTTTTATAAATATACTTAAATTAATTATCCAAGAGTATCAAACATCAGAATTAGTGTTTTATATGTTTCTTTCTTTTTTACCAGCATGTTGGTACCTCATTTCAATATTGGCTCTTGTCTTTAATATAGAAGTAAGATAGGAGATAAATTTAATTTTAGATGTAAAACATCAATTATTTTATTTTTTAAATTTATAATTTTTAGGTTTTATGAATAAAGAGGACTGTTTAATAAAACTAATACACATTTTTTTTATCAATATGTAATTTAATTTTTTTATAAATATACTTAAATTAATTATCCAAGAGTATTAAAAATCAGAATTAGTGTTTTATATGTTTCTTTCTTTTTTACCAGCATTTTGGTACCTCATTTCAATATCGGCTCTTGTTTTTAATATAGAAGTAAGATAGGAGATAAATTTAATTTTAGATATAAAACATCAATTATTTTATTTTTTATATAATTTTTAGGGTTTATGAATAAAGAGGACTGTTTAATAAAACTAATACACATTTTTTTTATCAATATTTAATTTAATTTTTTATCAATATACTTAAATTAATTATCTGATAGTATTAAAAATGAGAATTAATTTTTTTGATAGCAAAAAATCAGAATTAATGTTTTATATATTTCTCCCCATTCTTCGTCTTTTTCATTTTGATTCTCTCACCTTTCATTCATCTCTTTCTTTCCCCTTTCTTCGTCTTCTCCATTCTACTCATACCTTCAATTTCATTTTCTTTCGCCTCATATTTCTCTTTCATATTTTTTACTCCCCATTTTCCTTTTTCTTCTGTAGTGTTCTTCTCTAATGTTCTCTATTATTTTCTAATACCAGCTAGGAAAAACATATTATATTAGTTGTTATGATTAATTAAATTAACTATATTTCTTAATCTACTTTAAATGGTTCTTACATTAAAACTAGGAAAAGTAGGTTCCTTTATTAGAATTAGTGATATATGATATATATTTTAAAGACAAAAAATTAGATTAACTCTAAAAAAATTTAACGCTATTTTCGCGGAGCTACCATCGTGAATAAAGTAAAATGCATATTTAATACCAACTCAGTTGAGGAGTACTAATACCCAATTCAAAAAGAAAATGACGAATCAGATGAGAGAATTAATTAATTAAGTTCAATGGTTTTCTGCAATTGAATGGTATGATTATGAGTTCTCTTTTTATGGCATGATAATGTTAGAGAATGCATGATAATGATGATTGATATATTATTGAATTATGTTCCAAATTTTGTGAATTTGTAAATTGATCATAGATGATGCATAAGTTAATAATAACAAGTTGTAAATATCTATTGATATAACGTGTATGGCTTAATTATGGCACAAATGCACCAGATCAAAGGGAACAATTTGGCCATGAGACTAGGAAGACTAGAAATGCTCATCTTAAACTTTAGAGTGGTAATCATAGCGTTGCCCAGCCCGCGGGCTTTTTGCCAACCCGCTTTGAGCTGCTTTTCTTTCCTTTTTTTCTTAATTTTTATTTTCATGCAATGCCAATATATTATACAACAGAGAATTTTGACCCTGTCCTGTCACACCTTATTTATATCATACATTAGAGTCTATTTAGAGCCATTTCAGACCATTTTGGATGGCCTTAAGCTTATAAAAACATAATTGGACACTGATTTACGGAAATTACTGTTCATTGTGCAATTTTCAGATTACAGGTCCAACTTTAAAAAATCATAATTAATTCTAGAAAAATCGTATGGAGGTTTCTAAAATTCTAGGAAAAGCTCTTTTAATGCTCTTTAAGGGATACAAAATCCAATTGGACTTATCTTTGGCTAATTCATGCAGTTTAATCGATAAAAGATTACTGTTCATTTAGTAAAATCTGAAATTTTCAGATTTCGTGCCTAACTTTAAAAATTTGTATCTCCTTATGTACGCATCCAATTGAGGTGATTTACGTCTCACTTTAAAGCTTGAGATGTGTCATATAAATTGGCTAAATTTCGTGACTTAACTTGTTCATTTCATAAGTCAAACTGGAGCTCGAAGCTAACTACTCCAGAACCTACGTTTTATCCCTTAACCATTCTTTACTTTAATTCTTTTTATTTCTTTGGCATACGTAACTTGAGTTTACTCTTTCTCATTCATGCTCATACATTTTTATACATGCCAGAAGCATTCTACGCACATAAATTGCATTAAGGCATTCATAAATATAATTTATAACATGGAAGAATTATACATTGAACATAATTTTAATCATTAACATCAATAATTCTCCACTTTCTTCTCCTTGATTCTTATGCCATTATTGCCCAAGAAATCCAAATATAAGCTTAGATTAACAAAGCTCCAACTCTTTCCACAAAAATCAGTTTGGCCGAAAAGAGGGTTCATAACTCCAAAAATTCCAATTTTAATTCTAATGCTTCTAATGCTTGTTCTTTAGGTTTACTTTACACCATTTTTCATTTTAAACACAATGGAAGCATCAAAACTATGAAAATCTCATCTAGGCTACAGATCTTAGCTTGGCCGAACAGCACCCTTTAAGAACCAATCATGAAATCTTTTAAACAACAACTCAAAACCACTTGAAATAACCTTGAATCAATAGGTTTTAACTAGATATAACATCAAAACTTCCTTTTCCTAACTTTATATAATTTTTCCAGCATCATGCCTTAAGGGAAACCAAACTTTTCAACCATAAAAACCAAAGATTCAAAGCAAGAAACAAGAGGGAACAACTTACTAACCTTAGATCCAAACATGGTTGATCAAAGTAGGTGTCTTCCTCTTGATTTAAACTTCAAGAATCAACATGGCAAGAGTTATCCCTCTTATTCTCCGTCTTGGCTGAAATGAAGGGAGAGGGAGTGTCTATTTATAGCCAAAAATTTGACTTGAATGGACTAAAATGCCCTTAGTGGCTAATAGAAAGAGTAAGGGGCAAACATGAAAGTTCAAGTGGATTTTTACATCATTACATCACCTTCTTGCATCATCTTTACATCATTCTTCTCGAAGGTGCCAAGTGTCACAAATTTAGTGGAGGAGAAGGGAGATTGAATCCTAGCCATTAGATCAAAACTTAATCTTTAGGCCTAATTTACTTGGCCTATATTTCTCCAACTTTCTTGACAGCCTTTCGGAGCTCAGAAAATTCTTCTATCTACTCCATAAATTTCCTTTCACTCTAGAAAATATCTATAAATTTTCTCAGGCCATAAGGTTTCTTTTAATCCTTGCATAAAAATTATTCACTAAAATGCCCTTTTATCGGCATAATTGGCTTTTTAATTTATTAAAGCTATTTCACTAGCCTTTTGGTTGCGGGACTAATTTTATAAATTAGTACAACCTTTCAATCCTTTAACATCATTTTTGAGTACATTTTAAAGATTTCTTGCTAATTTAAATAATTACCTCAAATGGTATACTTTTTACTGGCCATAATCTCATAAATTCTATTTAAGGTGTCTTCGGTGTATTTTTATCGTTTCTCTTCACAAAAGAGTCTTGAAATATTATTTCTCATTTTCTAGGATTTTCTTAGAATTTTCCATGAACTTTCAGATTTTACCCCTAATGACCGTAACTTTATGAATTTATGGTTTTACCCTTACTTGGACTCAACCTAATAAAACCATTTCTTTGATGTTTCTAACTTATCCTTTAGCTTGTATCTAGCCTCTTTTCTCTTCCTGGGCCTTTGAGACTTTACCGAAATCTCTAGCTTTGATTATACTTCAGCTACTGAAAACTTTTACTTTGCAGTTTAATTCCTAAAACTGTTTTAACTTCTTTTTTCATCTTTATGACTTCTGCTTAAAAGAGGCTTAGTAACTTATCTTCTTTAGGCTACTTTTACGACTCCTAGGCCTTAAATTTGAGATTTGACATGCCCCATTCTTTTGTTCATGTAATTGCACAAAAAATAGTCAAATTAATTATTTAGAAAAAATATGTTAGTTTCTCTAAAACATCTTCTCAAATTATAAATTAATCTTGATATTATTTTAACTCAAATTATAAATTAATCCTCAATTTTAACTGGCCTGAAAAGTTATGAATTTATGAATTTTTTAAGATAAAAATCTAAAAAATTTATTTCATTTTCTAGAATTAGTTATAGAATTAGAAATTTATAGAATTAGTTATAAATTTTCTGGCCAAAATTTTAGGGTTGAAGAAAAATTTTAAAAATTCATTACCCAATTCCTTTTCAAGGACCAACATTTTTTTACGCGCCAAAAGTTCCAGTTTCAACTTCATGACTAAAACCAACGCATTATCACACTTCAAAAACTTCAAAACAAACTTGAACAGGAGAAAAGAAGAAACATAATTACTTAAAATTATTTAAAAGTCTGGATAAGTCTCAATACAAACAAGGAAATGATAGCTTCCTTGGTAGCAACCACATAATTAACTTGTCGTTGAACTTTTTGGTAACATTCCTTCGCATCCTCATGAATAGATTCCCACATCCATCATGAATAGATAATAATATATTATATGTCCTTTTCATTAAAAAAAAAAAGTTATTATATGTCTACTAATTTGGCATGCGTCATGCGTTGCCTAGTTAAAACATATTCCTCCTACTTGCAATTAATGGTCAATTTTTTTAGCAATCAATCTCCCTGCGTGTTGCTGATAGTCATAGGGATCTAAGGAGAAGACTGTATCAACAAATGTCCCAGCTTTGAGCAAGGAACCGAGCTCTTCCGCATCTACCTTGCTAAAGAGTAGCCTCCGAACGTTGCTCGATGATTCTTTCTGGCATATTACAGCTGCATATGTGGCAACCTTTTCACATATTACCGTAGGTATGCTGTAATGTCAATATTTACAAAAATCAGTGAAATTCTCAGCAAGGGAAATTTCAAAGGCTCGATTTCTTAAGATCTTTAGATATTAAGCAAACAGTTCGGCTAGATATTTTTTGTTAAGATCTTTGACCCAGTAGCAGGATTCAGTTGTGTGGTATTAATCGCCTATAACATTCATAAAGAACTGCTTCTAAATTTTATCCAGAGCTAAATCTTTGCATCCATCTCTCAAATTGTGCAGCTAATAAGAGGACCGTATAACAATTTTAAACTGACAAAGCTTCTAAAATCTCAAAATCACATTCCCAATAGCTAGGTCAATGACGTGGAAGACTGAAAACCTAGCCCAAGATTAGTTTATGCTATCCATCATATATTTGGAGTGAAATCGTGTGCGTGCACTTTATGTGCAGGATATGAACTTACTACAATCGCACAGTACCATAATGGAAGAAGCCCTCTTTTCTAGTAACAATTGGTCTCCAATCAGGGCTGCTACCGGAGTCCAAAGATAAGCCCTGTGCAGTACTGTCACAAGCTTCAAGAACCTTACATAAGCTTTGTGATGGATCAAGAACAGCCAAAAATTCAACTTCAATCAGCCAGCGTGATCCTTAAATTTGTCGTTTACTCCAAACTATTTTTCAAGATTAGTGCAACAAAGCTGGAAGGGGAAACCTTTGTGCAATAGTTGTATCCCTTGACTGCCACGATATAATGGAACAAGAGATGCTGTGAGGCAAGAAATAAATATTTCATCAGGATCTAAGACAGCAATAGAGCTGTTACTACAAGCATCAGACCCAACAGCTGAAGAAGACATCTAGGGTGTCTCTGGAGTGGGCTTTTCATCAACCACTACAGCTGGTTGAATTGATTCCCTGTTCAATTATCCCAAAGGCCACACAAATCAAAATGATGCTGTTGAGCTCTATTAGCATCTACTGAACTTGATTTAGAGCCTTCTAAGCTGCACATCGCAATAGGAGAAGCTGGAGAATTCTCAACAGGTGACAAAGATTTTCCATTACCACGACTTGTTGTAGTAGCATTTGGAGAAACCCAACTATTTGCTGTGAATATTTCTGGAAGACTTGATTCCTGTGTGGAGGGAGGGATTAGAAAGTAGAATCAGAACTCAATATTTGACGAGTCAAATTTCAATTCATTGCTTAACGAATTGAACCATGAAAAGAATGATCACATTTAACTAGTCCAATTGAATCAATATGAGCTAATTATTATTTGCATCTAGCACTTGATGCAAAACATAACAATATGCTCCTGAAGATTTTACCAAGAACAGAACATAATGAAATTCATCAAAATAAAATTTTACCAAGAACAGAACAGTTGCACAGTGTTTGAGAACATCCAGAGTCATGCGAACATCATCTAAGCTCCTGAGGATATGATGCAAAAGAAAAAAGCAAAATGAAATTATTATAGTCGATTTACAATAAAGCATTACATAAAATCGATCATTATAGTTACCTATGTGTTTGTGGTCCAAGCCCAAAATATCTTGCAAGAGTTGCCATCTGCAGTGAACACATGAATGCATTGTAACTTGAGTTAGGCAAAGCCAAACTACAAGATAGAATGTGATAGAAGTTTTTTTTTTTTAAAAGTAGAAATGTGATAGAACTCTGGGTTCAATTTTAATTTTAGAGTTTGGCTCCACTTCCACTTCCACTCCCAATTCCAATTCTTCATTCCATACGTCATACCATGCATACCATATTGAAACATTCGCTTAGTAGAGGTAAACATCGGGTCAAGCGTTGATGGGGATAAGGTTCAAGAGGCTCCAGATTGAGGGGGAAGGGCACCTACTAGTGGTGGGGTTTGGGTTTACAAGTTCTAGAAATAAAGGAGTAGTACCATCATGTCACCAGCTCTTCTTCTTCCAAATATGTCAGTCAATAAAACCAACGAGTCAATAGTACCCTTCGGTTATGGTATTAGCTGATTAATCTCCGTAAATGCATCTCTGATGCGAATACAAATTTTAAGATGATATGGCTAGCCCAAATATGTGCTACACGAAATTCAGAGAAACAAAAAAAAAAAAGAATTACAACTGTACTTTACCACACCCAGTCCATCGTTTTCTCCATTTTCTCCTATTAAAAAGCAAAGAAACAAAAGAGAAGGAAACAAACCATGAAGAAGTTCATAAACCGTATCGGCGATGTCAGCAAAAGTAGGAGCTGAGGCAACAGCATCACAAGTAATGCTGTTGCAGTGGTCAGACAAGTGAGAGGTCAGACCAAGGTGGAGTAAGAGTTGAGTTCCTTTAACTTCTTTTGGCAAACAAAGATGGCTCCAAATTCAAGAATGGCAAATCCCTGGTCGAATCAGGTTGGGACGGCGGTTTCGATGTCGAAGAGGACAATTTTTGACCTATCTTCAGTGAAACCCATAGAGGTCGACTAGAATTTCAAGCTAAGCTTCAAAGATAAATTGGAAGGAAGGGAAGCAGAATAGCGAGTCTTTTCGTCACTAAAGATCAATTGATTGATTGCAAGGTTTGTATTGTTAGTCGCTGTGTGGGTGGTAAACTCAATGCAGATGGTACAAGTCGAGGCAACCCTCTTCTAGTCAAGTCAAAGTCTCAACCATAGAAGAGAATAGAGTAAAGAAAAGAAAAGAAAATTAAAAGCTTCCATACTAAGGGAGAGGTTTCTTGGAAAGCTTCCATACTGAGGGAGAGTCATTGTGGAAAGCCATCATGGGAAAAATTGTTGGGTACCACCAATGTAGCTTTATAGTAGGCAGGCAGAGTAGCGATAACATTATTGCTGCCTAGGAAGTAATACATTCCGTAAAGAGCAAGAAGAGAGGTAAAGGATGGCTAGCAGTTAAAGTAGATCTTGAAAAGGCTTATGACAAATTAGAATAGTCCTTTATTAGGAATACTCTTAAAGTAGTGGGGATTGGAGAAAGAATTTGTGAACTCATCATGACCTGTATGTCATCTTCAACGCTGAGGGTATTTTGGAATGGCAAGGCTGCTTCAAGTTTCCAACCTTCAAGAGGGATCAAACAAGGAGATCCAATATCTCCTTATATTCTTACACTTTGCGTGGAGAGATTGGATCATATTATTAAGGATGCAGTAGACACGGGAAAATGGAGTCCTATCACTCTAAACCCAAACGGACCCTAGATCACCTATCTGTTCTTTGTAGATGATCTAATACTCTTTGGGGAAGCCTCAAGCCTACAGGTAGATCTAATGTTGGAGTGTGTAGGGAGATTTTGCAAAGCTTCGGGGCAAAAAATAAATAAAATCAAAACCAAAATGTGCTTCTCAAGGAATGTGCACTTTTCAAAGGCTATGGACCTTAGTAAACAAATGGGAGTGGGCTTAACAGGTGACCTGGGGAAGTATCTGGGAATTCCCTTGATTCATAAGTGAGGCTCGTATCCTACTTTTGCCCCAATTTTGGAGAAAACGAAAAAAGAGACTTTTCAGATGGAAGAAGGGATACTTGAATCTAGTAGGCTGCAAGACACTTATAAAGTCCGTCCTAGCAACTTTACCTATGTATTACATGCAAACGATCCTTCTTCCAAAGAAACTAGTGAAAGAACTGGAACAACACAGGAGAAGATTCTTATGGGGAGGCACAGAAGAGACAAGGAAGCTACATTTATTATCTTGGTACCAAGTGATGCAGGAAAAGAACTTGGGAGGTTTAGGGATAAAGAATTTGAGAAGACAAAACAAGGCTTTTATCATGAAACTCTGTTAGGGCCTCAACCAATTCTGAAGCCTTATGGAAAGTTCTGAAATCAAAATACAAGTGTGGGGAACAGGAATTACCAGCAGTAAGAAAGAAACAAAACTCTTCTCTCACTTGGAGTGGTATCTGTACGGTTTGGAAGAGGTTTAGGAAAGGAGTTGGAAGGAAGATAAGAAATGGCACTATGGCTTCTTTCTAGTTTGACAATTGGTCTGAAATGAACACACCACTTATTGACCTCGTTTCGAGTTATGAAGACCAAGTTGATATCGATGAATGTGTAAGAGACTATGTGACAATTGATGGAGAGTGGGATAGGGATCAAATAGGAATCTGGCTTCAGAGACAAGTCATTGATTGAATAACCTGTGCACACCCACCTGTGAGGAAAGAGGAGAGGATAAAGTATACTGGAAACCATCTATAGATGGGTGTTTTTCTGTTAGATCTGCCTATCATTTTTTGTTTGGAGGTTCCCAGGAGGAGGATAGCGTTTGGAAGCTCATATGGAGATGGAGAGTACCAGTAAAAATTAAGTCATTCATTTGGCTCTTCACTCTTGGGAGAGCTTATACGGCGAAGCTCAAGAAGCAAATAGGGATTGAGACGGCAGCGACTTGCCCATTTGGATGTGAAGAGGAGGAGGATTCAATGCACATGCTAAGGGACTACCCAAACGCCTATGAATGATGGAGATCGATAGTCCAACCCAACAGATGGAAAACCTTCTCTTTGCTTTAGGGTGCCGATTAGATGAAATGGAATCTAACTCAAGACATTGGAATAGGGTGCACCGAAAAAGTTCCTTGGGATGTTTTGTTCAGCTATATTTGTTGGGACATCTGGACCACACAATACAATAAGCTGTTCGGAGGAGAAAACATAGGAATAGAGCTCACTGCAAGAAACAGGTTTTTCAGGGCATGTTGGGATCAAGATATCCTAACTCATGATAGAACAACTCAAGTGTGGAAGGCCCATATCAGCCAAGGAGACTGTAATGGACTAGACTATGTTAAAGTCACAGTAGATGGTTCAGTGTTACCAAGTGGGAGAAAACTCACGGCGGTTCCTTTGGCAATCGTAGAATTGATTGGATTCATACATGGCCTGAATTTGTGTTGGGCCAGGGGTTTCAAGAAAATCACTTTAATCTCTGATTGTATTGAAGTGATTAATATGTGCCTGAGAGGTTGTGATAATGACCACCCTTTTAAGGATGTGGTGGATGAGGTTAGCTTTATCATTAATAGAGAGTGGCATGTTAACCTTAACCATGTTCACAGAGGTGATATAATTGCTGCGGATAGGTTAGCTAAGCTAGCTCACAGGATAGATGGAAATTATTTACTTTTTGATCACCCTCCTTTCCTTGATCAGGAGGAGGATGTTGATGAGGGTTAGACGTTCACCCCTTGTTTGTACCTCTTTGTGGTTTTAGTTTAAATGAAGCTTCAGTTTCCTATTAAAAAAAAAGGGTCAAAACTGGACATTTCACAAAAATGAAGATGTTAGCTGAGCCAATATGATGAGGGGCAAAAGCAGGTTTTTAAAAAAATTTACTTCAAATCGTGATTACAAAACTCACGAATTCAATGGACCCATATCACAAAATAATAGACTCGTTCGTTCAAACCCAAATGAAAGTTGTTCACAGTGGAACCCATAATGCATATTTGTCTTGCACTCCATATGAAATTCCTTCCTTCTATGCTTTTTCAACTTTCTTATTTGACCAGACCATGCTTTTACTTTTTCCAGCCTCAAAGTCCTCTTGCTTGACCAAACCATGTTCTTACGTTTTCCAGCCACACATGCAAAGTGGCCCTGCTTGAATTCCTTCCCCAGATATTCCCATAAGGACTTAGGGAGTAATCATTCATTGTCTTCAGCTCAGCTCATGCGTGAGTGTTTTGTTTTGCCATATGAGTGCATAGTATAAATTCTATCTATATAATGCATACATGGTATTTCGCATTCCCACTCAAATCAAGGTAATTTTATCAAAATACTGTAAACATTAAAAATAATTATCCTGTGAAAACTATTTACCCATATACCATATCTTTTAAAAGTTCTTCACGTCCAAATAAACTTTCACTCTGACAGCTTATTTTTAGTGGAAAAATGGAACTCCTTTAGGCCAAGAACGACTTCAACTATCTACATTTTCATTTTCAGCAAAAATTACAACTAAAAGCTCAATTTCATCAACTTCCGGCTTCCATCCCCGCCTTTAAAGTTATGGAGCAAATTATAGTTAAGACCCCATCTCATCATATCCATTCCTCATTTTCTTTTACTGTACATCTTCTCCTAAATAGAATGAATATGAGTAGATTTTGTAGAAAAATTTCCTTTTATCTTGATACTTAAATTTAAAAGAAAATATATAAATAAATTAAATAAAAAAATATTTAAAACTTAACAGGTTCACAAATTTTATGAAATAGCTAAATAAAAATATTAAAAACTTTAAGTTTTAGACTATTTATAACCATATAGTATTATTTCATTGAAAATTTTATATATTGTGGTATTAAAACCGTGAGTCACTAGGCTTTTTGTTTCGATATTTGGTCTATATTTTAAAACAATGTTTTGATTTGAATGAATTAATAAGTTTTAATATTATTAAACATTTTAAACATACATAAATTTAAATATATAAGGTTTTAGTCCATTTTCAATGATTTCATTATAATTTTAGATTATTTAAGTGCATTTCTAAATTATTTAATAATTTGATATTTTTCATATCTATTAATTATATGAATGTAATATTCTCTTACATTAATTATTGCGTCACCGGTCCGATCAATTGAATCATGACCCGTTGATTTTTCCGATTCGACTTCCGATTCGGCTTTTAAAACATTGGTTTTTGGGGTGGGGAAGGCCTCTTCTCCTTCAAAGAGAAGGGCATATTTGGTATTTTCATGGTGACTTGGAATTATATCTCACCCAACTGCCAACCAACTCCCAACTGAGCACCTATTAGCATTTCAAGTCATTTAGATATTCTTATATTAAAACAGAGATTTAAAAGTCTAATTCTTTTGTTGTTGCAATGTAGCAGGCTTGTCCATACCCTAGCCAAAATGAGAAAAAAAATTACTTGGCCTGCTAAAGAAGGGGAGGACGAGGTAACGTTCAAATTGGCTTTCTTCTTTTGAGATATTTATCATTTCTTAGTTTTTTGAGCTTTTCATTTTTTTTTGTCTTAGAGTTCGAGGAACATAGCATCTTTGGATAGCACAGGTGATTCCATGACATCTTGTGAGAGCACAGGCAACAATTCTGTTCATGCTGCATTAGCAAGATTGGAGAAACTCAACCTCTCTCCTACCTTGTATGTTTGTGCAGTAGACTTGATAGCCTGTCGTGGAAGTTTTCGACAATTCTTGATGATATTTAGATGGAGGCAAACTGTAATTAAAGTGCTGAGACATTACAGGATAAAGACATACCCCATCGGCAACACAAAGGACAAGAGGCACAAGCGGCACAAGTGGGCATTATATTATGTGTCTGTTGTATCTATTATTTTTTATGTTTTAATAATTCAGTTCATGCTCTTATCTATAAGACCAAACGTGGTTTGATTTAAGTTGGGGAGAATAACTGTTTGTAATTTTTTTTAAGTGCTGACTATGGTTTATCACAAATCTTTTTTCGAAAATCTAATCCAATTAAAAAAAAAAACCACAAACAAACTAAGGGCTTATTATAAGTAGCTTTTCACGGAATAGGAAAGTATGTGAGGAATACGAGGAAAGTATGGTAAGTATGTGAATGTGAGGTAAGTATGGCAGGAGTTTCTCGGTTATGTTAGGAGAACTTGCTTAAAACTACTTTTGCTTAAAAGTACTTTTTTGATGTCGCCTGCACTAAAATTAGTCAATATCCCCATCTGTGTGAGACAAAGGACTTTCTAAGCTTTGATTCTTTACTTGTTTAATATGGTTCTGAATGTTCTAACTGAGTTTGTTTAAAAAAAAAAAAATCCCTAAGTGTATGATATAGTCATGAAGAAGAGATTAACTCTAGTTTAGAATTATCAAGAAGGACTTTGCATTGTAATTTTGGGGGGGGGGGAGGCAATGATGATATGAAGTTGAAGATGGGAGATCAAATTATTTCTTAAGTATCAAAGTTTAAATAGATAGGATCCATTATACATGAGGATGGTAAAATTAATAGAGACGTTTCTCATAAAAGAGAAGGACTTTGGAGTCAAAAGGTTATACATTGTAATTCTAGGGGAGACAAGGCAACGGTGATATAGAGGTGAGGATGGGAGATCAAATTATTCTTTAAGTATCAAAGTTTTAGCTCCTTATTAGTTCAAATGAAATCCCTTTTCCAGCTACTAAGGAAAAGGAGGACATAATTTAAACAGTTTAAGCTCTAATCACAAGGTTCATTTTCCACAATTTTATTCTGGACAACCTCACCTGGGTCAACCCAATTCCAGCTCTTTCCAGCTCTTCATCAACAAGCCTGTACTCCTGCATGGCAAGCGTACCAACTGGGTTAAGTTGGTATGTTTGCTTTGTGGAGCCCTTCTTCCACTATGAAATGCCAAAGTGACCTTCCAGTGTACTTTGCTAATTCAATTCTTGAGTTTATTTATATATATAGTTAGCATATTTTTATAGTTATGTGAAAGCAAAAATTTAAAAGGTTATTTTAGTTTTTTTCTTTTGTTTTAAAAATTTGAGGGTGAGAGAAAAAGAAGAGAATTTGACTAGCAGCAATTTAACATTTTTAATATATTTGATTCTTTTATATAATTATAATTTTTATGTTCTTTTTATTTTTTCTAATTTACCTAATTTTTTAGCTAAAATAAAAGGGCATAATAGCTGAAAATAATATGATATTATATATTATAATATATATAATTAATAAAAAGATATTTGTACAAAATAATGTAAACTTTATTATACTCAGTAGTTGAAACTATCTTTCTCGAGGTTAAGATATTTTTTGTTCTATTTATAAATTACATCATTAAATTTTAATATGAATATAGTATTTTACCTTTCTATTTATTATTGTGCAAATTGTTATTTTCTTAAAAATTGTTTATATTAAATATAAGCAAAGTTAAAAAGTGGAATGTCTCTTTTAATGACAATAATATGGATCAATCGTAGCTTGTGTTCAAAAAAAGTATTTTTTTGTTTTCCCTCAATTTTTTGATGAAATTGATGATATATTATAATTTAAAAATATCTGTAATAAAAAAAGAAAAAGGTAAATTCTCTTTGTCAAGGTGGTCTGCGAAGGTAAAATGGGGAGGGAGATATGTTTTCAACTGGGCGGAGGAAGTAATATCATGTAAAAGAGAGATTGAAGGCTGAACTCGTTCACATGAACGAGTTTACTTTCCTGAGTGAAAATACGCATGTCAATGTGGTGGGAGATGACCAAGTTCTTTAATCAAATTTAAAATATTCATCCTATACCAAATATAGGTTTTAAAGTTGAGGAACCAAAATATTAACCCTATTTTAAAAGTCATTCTTAGTTTGATTTTAGGGGTAACATTTTTATAATGTCTTGATAAAAAATTGAGTCGTGTCCTCTTATTTCGGTTTTTTTTTTTTTTTAACAAATTGGAATGAAATAGAGCAGTAGTTATAATTATAATGATAATTATGGAGACAAGATGCAGCGGAGTTGGAATCATCAATACTCCTGGGCTGCAAATCTTACGATGCTATGGAGTAATTGATTTGGCTATCGACATTTTGGTTTTTTTATATCCATCGTATTAAAATTATGTTTATTTAATTTTATAATTATAAAAATATCTTCCTTTCCCTTTCCCTCCTAACCATAAACCAAAACATTGAAATCCCTCCCCTTTTTCCCTCCACCCTTAAGTTATTTTGTTTGTTTTTCAACATGGATGGCGATTGCTTGCCATGTTTAACGCGTTTTAATTAAATAAATTTTTTAAATCCACTTTTTCTTGACAATCTAGCCATCGCTGGGGAACAGTGAAAATGGGGATGCATGTTGGGTTTCAAAAGCCATCAACTTCGGTTATAAACTCTTGGAGATTTGGATTGTTATAAGGCTTGTTTTGAATGGAGGAGAATGGAGAAGAGAGAATAAAATGTGAGAAGAGTAAGGAATAAATTAAGATAAACATAAATATTGTTCACAACATAACAACATAATATAGAGAGGTGGGAATACAGGGTAAAAAATGCCCCAATTTGCCTGGCTTGTCGCGATTTCAGCCTGTTTAAGGGGAAAAAACTAGTGTTTTATATTTTCACATTTTTTTATGACAAATAAAAACAAACCAATGAAATTATTAATAAAAAACATGAATAAAATTAAACCATAAATACTAAATATCATGATATCTAAATATTTATCAACATCTAAGAACATCTAAAACATCCATAAAAAAAATAACAATATTTTTTTTTTGAATGAATAACTGAATATCATACCACAGAAATAAGGAATACAAAGGCTCAAAGTTTATCTTTCATCAACCTCCAAAAGCTAACAATATTCAAACAAGCACTATTATTAATCTTTTGAAACTTTTATCACTATAATTAATTACTCTTTTTTCGTAGTAAAAATATTAAGATTTTCTTCTTTATAGGAATTTTACTTTTAAATTTTGTAATCTAACTATTATTTTAGTTTGATATTTCAAATTCAAAATATAAAATCACAAATTATCTAAGTATAAAAATACTCTTTTACCAACTATATATAGTTTTAAAATATCAACACATAATATAAATCAAATCATTATTAAAATCCATATTAACCCATTTTCAATCAATCAAACCATGTAAATTTAATTTCAAACTAAATATTAAAAAAGCAAAAAATTATAAAAAGCCCAACCTTCGGCCGCGCGCCCGTTTAAGCCTTTTAACCTTTAAGCTTGTTTCTCAGGGAAAAGTTCCGACCCGTTTTCCGGCTCTAGATTAATATACACAAACCAACCATATGCATGCATTCCCCAAAAAAATTTACATGGCACAGCAGGCAAGTAAATGTGAATGAGTTTGCCATTACTATAATCAAATTCCATTTTGATTAATCTAGGATATATGGATGGTTTGGGAGGCAATGGGAGAATCTTTCTTGGAAGAGGTGGAGGAGACGAAGACGCCGGAGATGGAGAAGACCGAGAAGATGGAGGGAGACCTACGTCAAAGCCACTGAAGAGACTGTCGGTTTGGGACTAACTATGTGCCTCCTCTATATCACTTTCGCATTTTGGGGAGGTTCTCTTAGACATCCAACCAAGTATGAGTAGGAGTAATACTAGTCCCATAACTAGCAAAGACGACACTAACTGATTTAAACAAAAAATGTTAGAATGCTACAAATATTATATATGAACAAGTACGTTTGTTTATAAAAAAAGGGCTTCTACATTCTGCCATCGTTGAGAACGTCTTTTTAGACATATCCTCCTCCGCCCCCAATGTAGGAATTAATTGAGAGGTTAATGTTAACCTTATATGTAAAAATTATTAAGAAAAAAACATATATATATTAACTAATTTAATTAATTTTTTAATCTACTTAAATTAATTAATTAGGTATATACTAAGACCATATCATATCATATGGTATTTTTTCCTCCTGTTGATTTTAATCATCAGTTCTTAATCCCATTTATGTAGTCCTCCTTATTAGGGACTGATGCTATGCTGTTTGATAATTGATACTATTACTTCTGATTTGTTGACTAATTTGAGAAGATTAAAGATATTAGTTAAGTTAGTTATTATAGTAAATAAATGTTGTCTTTCCTAAAATGTCTTTATTAATCATATGCGTTTGAATTACAAATTGATAGTAATTTCTTAACATATGCAACTGCGATAGGGATTACTTGAGGAATATAAATAGATAAATATTAGAGACAAATAGAGGATTTTATATTTAAGATCAAATTAAAAGTCAAACTAACTCTTATATTAAGAATCAAAAATAGTATTATTTCTTGTCGCCAAGGTGGTATCATCATCGGTGACATATATTTTGTATACATTGGAGAAACTTTTACCAGTTTCAAAATTAAAATCATGTACGACGAGAAAAAAATCAAAAAGTCATTCATTTAAGTACTACTTTCAGTCCTTAATATAAGCGCTAGTTTAACTTTTACTTTATTTCTAAATATAAGAACAAAATATACTTTCTCTCTCATATATACATATGTATATTTTTTAAAGTAGTTTTTATAGTAGTTGCACACTTTAAAGTCATCAAATGGTAGTTCAGGGTAATAGACATGATTAGCAATGGTATTCTAGAGAAGATAACACATATTTATTACAAGTAATAGATTAACAAATTTTTTTTTAATTTACTGAAATTATTAGTCCATTAGTTCATATATTAAGTACCGGATGTAATATTTTATTTCCTATAAGTATGACAAAGTATGTGTGCGCGCATCATGAATTTATGTGACGCGTCCCTTTTCTTTTATTAGTCGACGTGCCCTTTCTTATAATTAATTGCTTAATACAGCCAAACGTCAAAAAACCTGCGGCACCGGTAAAGAATTACCCAGTGCCTACTCTGCATTTCGAATTTCTCATCCTCAGCGAAACATTTCTTCGTTGTCTGCAACAAGAAAGGATTATCCCTTTCTATTTGATCAGTTTTGTTTCTTCTTCTATTCAGCAATTTCTTTCTGTATTCATATATATTCAATTCTCCTTCATGCATCTTTGCGTATAGTTTAATTGCTGCAATTAATTAATATCCAGAAAGATCAGGCCCTGTATGCCTAAAGGCTGTGAGCTTCATCAATAAAGGAGTTACCTTCACACGATCCCTCATTCACTCTGTGGTAACCTATCAAATCAGGTTTCAATTCAATTTTACCATAATTACTATCGGCCGCTTCCCATATTCCAACTTAAATTTTGTCTCATGAGTTAATGTCTTTTAGGTCTTGTTAATACATATAGCTATCATAAGGTGATAGTACGATGAAGAATCAGGAGCCGAAGGAGGTAGCATGGAAGAAAGTAGTATGGACTATCAAAAAGCTTAGTACATTGCAGACCAAACACGAACACCCTTCTGAGGTTTTCATTATTGGCCGTTGTGCTTGGTATGAGTGAGAATCTATCATATACTCATAAAAACCTCTCATCTCTTATTCTATGAATACAATTCCTCGTTAATTTCTTTCTGCATCCTTTTCAGTCAGCGTAAATGTACGTGCTTTCGTTTGGATGAGATAATTATCCATTCACATACAAGATGATTAAATTAACATCTCTCTCTCTCCATCTCTCTCTCTGTTCTTTTAAAAATATTTTTGGTGGGAGATTGGTGGTAGGAAAATTGCTTTATGCCGAGGAAGACTATTTGTGGATATATTTTTGCTCGTAGCTGATCCTTTGACTTTGCCACATGGTTGGAGTATATCTGCAGCCTACACATTCACGGTGGTCAATCAAGCTTCCATTGAAAAATCTGACATAAGCGGTATTATTCCACACTGCTTCATCGTTTATTCTTTTTTCTCTAGCAACCTAAAGGGTAAATAAATAAAATAATAAACTGTACTATGAAGGCATAACAAAATAATTAAAAGTGGATTATAATTTTATATTAGAATGGGACGGGCCAATCTTACAATAGTCTTCTATTGATGCTCCTTTAATGCTGCAGCTGGATACAAAAAGTTCTGTGCAGGTAATAATAATTGGAGTTATGGATCTTTTATTCTGATCTTAAATATAATATCTCAATCTACTTTATCTTTTGTATTTATTAATTTTTTTCTAAGACAATCGTTCTAATAATGGTAGTTCTAGTTAATAAACTTGATTAGCAAGAATATTTTAGAAAAAATAACATTTATTTATTATAAATAACTAATTTAACTAGGCTTTTATATTTAAAACTAGGCTCTTATGTTTAGATCTAGAGGTAGCACGTAATAAGCATGGTATGATTGTCACAGGAGACTTGTTGCATACAGAAAAAAAAAAAAAAAAAAGATAGCCGCTGGTCAATGGGTATACATTTGGAAGCGGCCAATGCTTCGAGTTGGCCTCAACGGGGGAGTGTACTTGCATCCTTCAGCATAAATGTGGTCAATCAACTTTTCAGGGAAAAATCTCTAACATACGGAGGTATTCTTGCATATTCATTATTCATCGTTGCGTTATTCCTCTTCTAGAAAGTTGTTTTGGCTTTGATAGTGTCATTTTTAACTGTAAGGTCCTTTTTCTAAATTTGAAAATGGCAAATTATTATATTTGGGGCGATTTGATTGAATAATGCAGGAGCAGATGTACAATGCAAGTTCTATGCAGATAAACATAAATTGGGTTACCTTAGTTTTATGCCCCTGAGTGAACTTGAGGAGCCATACAAGGGATATATGTTGAATGATAAATGAATTGTTGAAGTTGAATTATTCTCCGTGACATTTGATGGCATTGAACCTCCAAAAGATGATGATGTCGTTGATTTCAAGGGCTGGGGAAAAATAGGCAAATTGTTGGTTCCACTAGTAGAGGAGGTTTGTTTGAGGCAGAGGAAGACTTTTTTTTTTCCCCTCTCCTTTTTTGAACTTCAGCCGCAGGATTGCAAGAGCTCATCACAGCTTTGAGGAGAAGGATTTGGACGTAGAAATTGGATATGAAAGACCTTAATCCTGTACATGGATAATGTAACCAATTCAACGCATCCTAGATATATGCACAGAGATAGCAGTGTTGTTATTTGATTTTTTTTTAATGCAAAATACCATTAAAAGATTCAACATCGAGTAATCTTGAATTAAAATTTTGTTCTGATATTAAATAAGGAAATAAACTAACTAAAATGAAAAAATCCAAAAAAGTTAGGACTCGTGTTAAAGATTTTATTGTTGCTGTTAAAAGATGGAATAAATTTTGATTCGAACCCAAGACTTGTCATTTGTAAAACGTTTTGAGTCATGAACTCAGATTTTAACAGTTTAAGTGAAATAATAATATTTTTTTATTAAATATTAAATCTAAAGTATTATTATTTTAATTCACATTCTCCTTAGGATATTATTAGGGTTAATATAAAGTTTAATCCTTTAAATTTGTTCTCATTTTGTTTTTAATCCTTAAATTTTAAATTTATAGGTTTTGGTTTCTTAAGAGGTAAAATGGTTCAAGTTTTTATTAGGTTATATGGACTAATGTTATAAATAAAAAGAAACTTGATGACCAAATTAAAATTTGTAATAACACATATTATTATTTTAAGGGAAAATGACATTAAGATCCCACATAAGGAAATATACAACAAAAAAGTCTCTACAAAATATGATAATTCTTTTGAAGTCCCAAAGGGATTTGGCTGCAATATTTAGAAACTTAAAAAGACTTTTTTGTCCTGGCATAACAGAAAGAAGAGGCGCTAAGTTTCCCACACAGTGTGAGGCTGCTATGGTTGAGAGAGAGGATGTGAAGAAAGAAGGAAGTACCTATTGATGATGAAGCATCTTCTCCATTAATATTAGTGAACTCCAAAGAGCTTACATTTGAATTTCCATAAATTTTCAGGTCTGGAACTTTCTTTCCTCTCCTCTCCTATAACATTTATCTTGACAGATTGATTGTGTTTGGGAATGGGAATTCAGAAAATCGTTATTGCCTTTGGGTGCCACAAAGCTTTTGGTTTTGGTCTAAGATGAAGAAGTTAATTAATGGAAAAGCTGTGTTTTTGGTTGGTGTGTGTTGGTGATTTAAGCTGGGGTAGTAGGATGATGATGGGTGCTCTGTTTTTGGGTATATTGTTGGTGATTTTGCTCTATTTTGGCACAGTTTAGTAGGAAAGGAATAAAAGATAAAGATTAGTGTGGGTAGAAACTCTTAGTAGGAAATGGGATATTGTGCTACCAATCAGGCCACGATAGTTGTCAATATAGGCCACGGCAGTTGTTAGCGTTGCTGCTTCACTTGTCAATGACAGCTGTGTAATTCTTGATGTAGGTTTATATTATTGATGACAAGTACGTTTAGAAAGCATCTATTTTGCTTTGTTCATATAGGGAGAAGTTTATAAATAATGGGGAAGATGATATGAGATATGTGAGAGGTAGTGTAAGAACAAGTATAAAAGAGGGTACAAGTTATAAATAATTGAAGGAAATTACATCATCAATTGTTGGAAAAGAAGGTAACTCATTTCTTTTGAAATTCTTAGTTATGTTTGATAAAAAAAAATTTGTGGAGTTGGTAGATGATGATGGGGTAGAATATTTGATAAAGTTTAATGAAAGTAGTCATGTGTGTGTAGAAGAGAATGACAATAAATACTTTATAGAAGCAACAAGGGATAATGCCATAGACGAGTAAAATGTGTAAATTTAGTTTAACAAATGTGGTATTGTCATTTCTTGGTATGTCAGTTGTTACTGTCTTGTTACCAACTTGTCAATGCATATACCCTGACTTGTCATTTTCTGTAAGATTGATCAATTATTTAGAGGTGTAAATGGATTGTCTATGTCTCTACCTACCTTGTTTGATGAGATTGGAGAGCCACCATCAATTCCTTGTGCTGTTGAAATGATCCAGCACCTAACCACAAATGAATTCTACAAAATGGAATGATTTGATTATTAAAGAAGGACAAATATTTCCAAATACCACTACCCTCTGAGAAACATTATACAAGTACAGCATATCCCAGAAGTTTTCCTACAAATTTATCAAGAATAATCAACAAAAGATTATTGTGAAGTGCAAGGTCAATGGTAGTACTGTCCTTTGTCAATGGTAGCATTATAACTTGTCAATAGTGACATCAATGTAAGTTGTCAATGGTAGCGTTGTGACTTGCCAATGGTGGCAACGTTCCTTGTCAATTTATATGCTTATATGAAACTTTAAGTTTTATAGTAACACCTTCTTCTTTATACTTATATTTTAATTTAAATATTACTTGAATGAACATTATAATTAAACAACACCTTCAGTTGTGAATTTGGTATAAAACAATAAAAATAAAAATATAATAAAACCTGGAGAATTTGGTATAAACATAATTTGATTAGTTTGTGACAAAATGACTTATCGACCATCAAGCTATTACTATCTATTACTAACACCCTTAATTGCCAATCATCTTATAACACATATCATGGCCTAATGGAACAAAAAATTAATTGACTAATCTATCTCCTCTTCTTGCTCTTGTTGTCGTCCGATAGCATTGACATCACTTTATCCCCATATTCATTATTTAGATGCGTGACCAACCGCCATAAACAGCCAACCTTTAACTCTTATGGTTTATTGTTAGAGTATCATGGCATTGTATATTACAGCAGTAAATAACTACACACAATGTTTGTTGCCAAAAATTACTTCAGATTGGAGTGCCTTTTATTTCTCCCTTTTTTCTTCTTTGTATCATGTTGCTGCTCACCCTCCTTCTTTGCATGTTCTTACTCTACTTGTTGGGAATAAGGAAAAACATGAAGGGTAATAACTTATGCCCTCTTTTATATTTGTTGTTCTTACACTACCTTCCACATATCTCATATCATCTTCCCCATTATTTATAAACTTCCCCCTATATGAACAAAGCAAAATAAATGCTTTCTAAACGTACTTGTCATCAATAGCTGTCATTGACAAGTGAAGCAGCAACGCTGACAACTGTCGTGGCCTATATTGACAACTATCGTGGCCTGATTGTCAACATAATATTCTATTTCATACTAAGGGTTTCTACCTACACTAATCTTTATCTTTTTCTTTCTTTACAAAAAAAATTAAGGGTTAATATAATTTTAATCCATTAATTTTGTTCTCATTTTGATATCACTTCTTCAAATTTCAAATCATAAGTTTTGGTTATAAGTTTCTTTTTATTTGAAACATTGATCCTTATATTTGAAAAAAAAGACTATTTTAACCATTGAGGGATCAGAACCTGTGATTTGAATTTGAAAAACTAAAATAAAAATTCATGTAAACTTGAAAGGTCAAATATAATATTAATCTAAAATTAATTTATAGTATTAGCCAAAAACTTTCCATCTTGTCTTCCCCGGAAGTCGGAATAGAGCAATGATCCTACAGAACTGACGACAAAAGAAAAATTGTGCGAGTAAGTGAATTAAATATTTAACATGACAACTAGAATGGAATGGAGATAAAATAATTAAATGAGGAATTGTGTTGTAGTGTTATTGTATTTTAATATTTGATTGAAAATTGCCTCCTCATTCCTCGCATTGGTATTTTTTAAGTCAATCAAGTGATCCTTTTCAAAATCAAAATTATTTGGCTTCTAGTATCATATCCTCTTAATTTTAATCATAAAAATAAGGAATATAAATTAGGCCATGGGTTAAGAAGGGTAACCAATAGAAAGATGGCACAACTTTTGAATTAAGATCAAACGGGATCAAACTGTTATTTCTGGAATATCTTGTTAATATTAAACATAATAGGAATATAGACTAAAAATTCTAGAAAATTTTTCAAAAATATGAAAAATAAAATAAAAGGTACAGAACAGTATTTGAGGCATGGAAGATGAAAATAGGATGAAAATAATTTATTTTAGAATTTTTATATTTTTTGAAATTTTGAGTAATTAAGGAAAATTGGACAAATTGAATTATTTAAAATATATTGGGGCCTCAATAATTCATG
>NW_021632165.1:0-58523 GCF_004799145.2 Neltuma alba | reverse complement strand
GCTTGAATCAAACGATGAAGAATTTGAAAGATGATACAATAAACCACCTTGCAGCCTCATCATTTGCCAGCCTTTAATGCCCTCAAAAGTTTATTCATTATGAAAGAAGAAAAACAAAAGTGAATCATTTGATGGGTTTCATCAGATATGGAACAAATATGGTGATAATTAGTTGTAAAAGTCTAGGTGATTAGTGGCAGATGGCCAGTAGGGGAAAAATGAAAGATGAAGTCAGTGAAAAAAAGATGAAAGCAATGAAAAACAGGGCCCTGATGATAAGCAAAATATTTTGAAGTCACTCTTCTTTATATATACATAATGAAACCTTGCACTAAACAAACCCACAACCGAGAACCTCATTGAACATAAACAGTAAATTAATACATGCAGAATGAATATATATATTATATGTATATATGCGGGGAACAACAAACGCAACTCAATGTTATGGTTTTTGGCTTTATTCAAGCAAACATATATCGCCAATACTATGACTAAGATATGTGAGAAGAAAGCTAGCCTAATAATGATTTAGAGGATTGATTTTTATTTTGAATGAAGGTAAAATGCCCATATATATGTATATATTGATGTATGCATACACACCTTTGAGATCCAAGGTCAATGGCTTTCTTCCTCAGATAACTTCGTTGGGTGTAAAGGATCTGTTGGGCAGAACCTGAACCCTGGAGGCACTGCTATTTGCCCACTTCCTTGTCATTTTTATTTGATCTTAATAACTCCAGCTATCACCAGAAAATAAAAGATAGGTTAGTTTCATATAATGATACTTTCATCCACAGATTTATATACATGGCTCTTAGTAAACTATACTCCTCCAGTTCTAAATTGGTCTTGCAATTATAAAATGGGTTTTACATCTAACATAAGAGGAAGTACCATTTTTGGATATTCATCCCAAAAATTGGATGTAGTAGTTAATGATAGATCCAAAAAAAGAAAAACCCTGTTGGTCCAATACATATGAAAATTGATATCTTGGTTGGTTTGGGTCTGTTATAAGAAAGTAAAGAAAGTTTTAGTGAAGGATCGATGTTTTTACATCAGAACATAACCCACTCTTGTCTTTTTCTTAATATATGAATGACGCATCAATGACCTTTCTGTTTTTGTTTTACCTTTCAAATATTGACATAACCTCATAAAAAATATTTATATTCTGTTAGGAATGAATGTAGAGAGACTTGTGGACACAAGTGAGTAAAGAGAGACGATAATGAATACTAAGTTGTACAAAAAAGCTATAACATACCAAAACAACTTCCAAGTTCACTTTCTTGTTACGTACTTTGCTGATCCTTTCTTTCTAAGGCCCCACCCTTTACCCAAATGCCTGCAGTCTGATTCTGACCAGACAATCACAGCCAATAGTAATCCCACACCTCTTGTAGCTATGTATGCAGCAGAAAGAAGTGTGTGTGTGTGTTAGTTTGGCACAGAACTTATTTCAAGTCAATAAAAAACAATGGCATATTGTGATGAAGATTTCTACAAGAGGTGTAGCAAAAGCAATTTTAGGAGGCCTTGGTTATATAATAGAATCGAGCTATACTACTACATGATTATAAACTCTCAAAAACCAAAAAGAATCTACAAGAAATGAGTTGAAAAAGCGGAGCAAGAAGCATAGTTTGGGCTCAGTGTGATAAAATTAGCCTAGCAATGAAAATCTAATAAGAAACCTCGAAACACATATAGAATGAAACCCTTAGGAGCAGATCGGACTACCACAGTAGCCACGGCAGAAAAGCAAGTGCATCATCCACCATAAATGAAGATGAATCAGACTGAAGCATCAAAACAAAAGGACACAAAACAAAAAAAAAAAAAGCAAAAGAATACCTCTGCTTTGTGATTCTTCTTCTTCGGGGCTTCCTTAAAGAGCATTCCGAATCATCAAACGAAGACGAATCCACCATAAACGAAGATGAATCAAACTGAAGCATCAAAACAAAAGGACACAAAATAAAAACAGATGCAAAAAAATACCTCTGTTTTGCTATTCTTCTTCTTCAGGGCTTCCTTAGAGAGCGTTCTGAATCATCAAATGAAGATGAATCGAACTAAAGCATCAAAACAAAAGGACACAAAACAAAAACAGATGCAAAAGAATGCTTTTGCTTCGCAATTCTTCTTCTTCGGGGCTTCCTTATAGAGAGTTCCGAATCACCAAGTGAAGATGAATCCACCGTAAATGAAGATGAATCAAACTGAAGCATCAAAACAAAAACAGATGCAAAAGAATACCTCTGCTTTGCGATTCTTCCTCTTCGGGGCTTCCTTAGAGAGCGTTCTGAATCCCCAAACGAAGATGAATCCACCAGAGACGAAGATGAATCCCACTGAAGCGTCAAAACAAAAGGACACAAAACAAAGCATACGCAAAAGAACTTCTTCAGGGCTTCCTTAAAGCGTTACTTTGGAATCATCAAACAGTTCTCTCTACGTTTCTGGGGTAAATAGAATGAACAGAGTTTAATAGAAATAGTAGCCGTTGGAAATAAAATCTGGAAAAGATTTTTGAACATTATTACCGGAATCATTTTCCAAAAACATATCAAAGAAAAATAAAAAATAATTAATTTCTAAAATAAATTATAGCCGTTGGCCAAAAAACTTTGAATTATAGCCGTTGAAGGCAGATTGGCATATCACATGCGGCAATTAATGATGGCTGTCGAAAATATTAGCAGACGAAAATAAAATCAAGAAAAGATTTATAATATTATATACGCAATTATTTTCCAAAATCACATAAAAATATAATCAATTTATAAAACGAATTATGGCCGTTGGTAAAAAAATATGAACGATAGCCGTTTAAAGCAAATTTGCATATCACATGCAGCAATTAATAATAATGGTTGTGGAAAATATTAGCCGTTAAAAATAAAATCTAGAAAAACATAAAAAATGAACACCCTGCCTTCGTGACTTAAAAAAAAAAAAAAGAAGAAGATAACAGGTAAAATATATTTCATTGTCCCAAACGGGTGGATTAAATTTGGGATCCTTATTGTTAGCGCCTCAAACAAGTAAATTTGCTCCCAAAATTTTTTTGGGTACCAGCACTCCTGAGTAAAAATTTCTTAAATAAATTTGCATCTTGACCCTTGAATTATTTCAAGCCAACAAACTGTAAAAATTGAATTTTCTAAATTAAAGTTTGGAAATTAAATCAATAATTGAGAAAAAATGTAGGCACAAAATGTTATATTTTCTCTAATACTAGTTTCAAAAGCTATGCTCCGTCATAGTAATTAAATATGCATTAATTGTATTTTTTGAGTGTAAATATTATTGTAAGAAGAACAAGGCTATTTTACAAATAGTTTTATGGCCTAATGACATATAAATTCTTTTGTAAATGGAAAGTAATGGTTTTAATTTTTTTTTTTTTAAAACTAGGCTGCCATAAGCCCATCTTTCATATAAAAATTTTAGGGATTCAATTTATTTAGATTTTTTAATGCGCAAAACAAAAACGAACTAGATAGAACAAAATAGCTTAGATAAATGGACCAAATTGAAAAAAAAAAAAAAAAGCAACCAAAATAACTGAACCAAATAGACTAAATTTTGGCTGTGCATTGTTTTTAATATGTGAACCTATCCATTTTTTCTCTAGCACTAAATATTGAGATAATGTGCAAATTTGTCCCGAAAATATACGGTCAAAAGTTATGAGTGTCCGAAAGTTTTTTAAGTCTCAATATTATCTTGAAAGTTATAAAAACATAGCAATGTTGTCTTAAGTGTTATCCCAGTTAATTTAAACTTTGATCAAATTGCTCATGTGGCATGCCGCCTCATCATTTCTCCCTTTCTTCCTTCCAGGTCACCCTCCACATGGCATGCCACCTCATCATCTCTTCCTTCCTCATCATCTACAGAAATTTCCACGGCTTCACAATCATACTGTCTTCCTAATTATAATTATTGTCCTCGTTGGCCAAAAACCGTTTTTATCATGCCTTTGTCGTTTGTTCAAGTTCTTCCCTGGGTCTTTTATTTTTCTCATTTTCCAGCATCGGAGCAATGATGAACACAAGCAAGTTCGACGTACGACAGAATTAGGGTGGATTTTTCTGACAAATGAAGAAGGGAATTTCGCAAGATTCAAAATGGAGAACGAAGAATGGAGAAAAGAATTTGAGTGAGGCAGAAAGGGAATTAGGGTGAAATTTGATTCAGAACGGAGGAGGAAATGTTGGCACGAGTTAAGAGTTATGTGATGAAATCACTCTCGAGCAAGAAAATTTTCCAAACATCAATTTTCACTAAAAGGACGCAGTTACTTAAATATTTTGTGTCCATTATTGAAAACAGACCTAGAATAATGAAATAAAAACCATTGGCCAAAATATTCTTTTACTCTTTTAATTTTATATAATATTTTAATTTGATTCGTCCACTTTTAGTCTTTTAAAAGTATATTTTTAAGACTACTATTTTTAAGGTTAAAGGGTTAAAAATTTTTAATCCTTTAAAACAAGTATATTTTCAGTTTTCTAATTCTAAAATAGTTAATAAATAATAATATTGACATGGTGAATGTTGATAAACATTATCAATCCCAAAATATTAAATTTAATTTTTAGAACAACTATAGTTATTGTAAAATTACCATTTTAAGACTAATAACTTTAAAATTAAATAATTAAAAATATATTTTTTAAAATTATGAGACCAAATTAAAATCTTTTATAAATTAAAAGACCAAAGTGGGTTTCCAATTTTTAGTTAATGATATCCATCATGTCAAAAGTCTGCGGTAATTCCGGTAAAAAAAAGAAAAATCTATGGAATCCATCAAAATCATATTATTATTTCTATGGGGTTCATTTGTGTCTTGTCCCAATATTAATGATTTTGAGATGGGATAATTTTATGCTAAAATTTTTAAGAATGAATAAAAACAGGACAGGAAAAAAAAAAAATCTTAAGATAAGGTTGTCTCGATCCCATCCTCGGCGGGACACCAACTACTACTTCTTCAGCCTTTTTAGTTATATTTGGATTGTCATTAGAGAAGCCAAAAGCGTCTGGAAAAAGATGTAACTGAGGTTACTGGCTTATTTGAATAAAAATGATTGTTTGGATGTGCTGTTTTTAAAACTGACTTATAAGCAAACGTAGTGTATTTTTGGACGTTATCTGGATGAGCTTGTCTATCCGTATCAAGTAAGATTTTTCGTCAACTTGCTGTGAAGCCACGTATGCACTATACTTGAATTACAATGACATTAAGAAAACGATATAGTCAAACTTTGGGCTTTCCAGAATGAAAATATATTGAAAATTTGAAATTAAACTACCAAACACCATAGAAAAGCAGCTTGAAACAATAACGACCATATCACAAATTAAGAACCCTGTGCTTATCATCTTAATAAGTACTTTAAATTCATCATATCTGAATCATCTATATCTGACTTGAATAGTCCATATTTAAAATCTTTAATTAATTATTTTTAGATAAAATTATTTTTTGAAATAATAATAGTTAAAAATTATCTTTACTTTAAATTCTATACATATTAAAATAATTTTTTTAATTAAAATAAAAAAAATCAAATTTAGACTGTCTAAATAAGATATGAACGATCTAAATTTGAATTTGATGAGATTAAGGTCACCGGTTCTCACAATTAATCAATCACAATCTTCCATGGGTAAACATTATGTCAACCTATCCAATGCTAGCGTGAGTAAATAATGTTAAAAAGTTATAAAGATTCAATATTGTCGGGTTTTAAGTAATAATAAATGGACTAAAAATTAGATAAAAGATGGAAAAAGTCATCTAATCACTTTTTTTTAACGCTAGAAAAAAAAAATTGTAACAAAAGCCTTATCTTTGTCAAGTCAAACATACTCCTCCGGTCCTTAATATAGGACCCAATTCTTGAGTTGGCTTTGGTCCTAAATATAAGACCCATTTATTATATTTATCAATTTTCTCTAAATTATCCCTTTGGATACTCCCTTAACCATAATTAAGTAGAAGAAGGAGAGGGGGTATTAAGAAAGATGATTATGGTGTTTTAGGAAAAATGTGTCAATTTTCTTATAATTAACTAACTTACCTAACTTCCTTAATCTAATCAAATTAGTTAAATGGGTCTTATATTAAGGACCGGAGGAGTATTATTTAATCAGCTCCAGTCTACAAATACATAGATAATCTATTTGACATGTGGAGGCATCCCAGATCATTTGACTTCAATCTTTCGCTAGTAAAATTTTCACAGCGAGTAGTTAATTCCTTGGCAACTTCTTGTTCTTTAGATGATTTACATAAATAAATTTAAACCGTTGAAATCTAATTTCAACAGATGATAATTATAAAATATTATTAAAAGATTTTATTAATAATAATTTTTAAATTCAATTTTAGCAATTTAAATTTATTTATATGTTTTCTATGTAAAATTATAAAAATCGTTTTTTGAAATATTAAATCTGATCAACAAAAATTTTGATTCGCGCTGACGAAAGAAAAAGGAGGGAGAAGAAGACGCCCATTCCAATATATACATGTATATTTATTTATATACTCCTCCGGTCCTTAATATAGGACCCAATTGATGAGTTGATTTTGATCCTAAATATAAGACCTATTTCTCATATTTATCAATTTTATCTAAATTATCCTTATAGATACTCCTTCAACTATAACCAAGTAGAAGAGGAAGATGAGGTATTAAGAAAGATGATTATGGTATTTTAAGAAAAACGTTTCACATTTTTTATAATTAACTAACTTACCTAACTTCCCTAATCTAATCAAATTAGTTAAATGGGTTTTATATTAAGGATCAGAGGAGTATTATATATGCTTAAACCACGGGTACATCTTCTTCTTCTTCTTCCCCAATTTTCTTTTTCCTGCTGCAACTCTCACTTGCAGCAACCTTCACCTTCGCCTCTGGTGAAGTGGCTTTCAAGGATGGCTTGAAAAACTCCATTGAACGCAGACTCCCCCATGCTTCAGGCCCTGAAAGCTTCGCCTTTGACTGTCTCGGCGAGGGGCCATATACTGGTATATCAGATGGGAGAATTCTCAAGTGGCAAGGAACTCACAAAGCATGGGTTGAGTTTGTGTCACCTCACCAAACAGGCAAGATTCTCAACAATTCAGAATTTGAAGCTATCCATAAAATTTTGACTTGGAAATGATCTGTAATTAATATTGATCATCTACATACGTGCTGGATATCGAAACCTCACAACTGTATTGGGTTTGGCTCGTTTGTGTAGAAGTGTATATAATGTGTTTCGTAGTTTGAAGTGTAAGTTTTGGAGCCTTACCCTTCAGAACTCTTTAATTTACACAACTTGAAAGGCCACCAGATAACATCAAGAGAAACAAAAATGGAGATTCCTGGGTGGATCTGAACAGTAACAGAAAATCATCGTAAAATGCTAAAAATAATAATGAAAGCTTAGGAGATGACCCTATGGGAGTGAAGTTTGATGAGAAGACAAAGACTTTGGTGGTTTTGGATGGAAGAGGAGGTTCAGAGCTTGAGTCTGTGAGCGAAGTGAGCGAACCTTATGGGAAATTATGGATTAGGTCTGTTACGTTAACTAAGATACTTCTCTAATTCTAAATATAAGACCTATTTTGTAGTGTAAATTATACTAAAAATCGGTCTTAAATTTACCCTACAAAATGAGTCTTATATTTATAATTAGAGGAGTATAACTTAAAGTAAACAAGTAATAACGTTTCTGAGCTTGCTTTGAATCTAATAGATGTTCACCATATTGAAATTGCTTTTTTTTTTTTTAATCTACGTTTTCTAATAATTTTGAATTTTTTATTATTATTGTAAATGGGTTGTCTCACGATGTGATGCTTTGAATGAGAATTTAGTCACATGATTGTGTGGTGTCGAAGAATATATATATATGTGTGTGCGCGCGTGCGTGTGTGCGCGCGCGCTCAAGTTAGTTTGATTCCCTCATTTTAATATAATTAGTCATTTGTAACTAGCATATTAAATAGTAGTGCTGCTCTTTCATAATTATTCTTAACATTTAATTTGATTTATAGCTTTTAATATTAAGAAAAAAAGGAATGCCAGGTCCCTGATATAGAAGCTAGCTAGTTAGGATTGTATTTGTTTCTGAATATAAAATATAAATCCACTTTATTTTTCATATTCATATTTTTCCCAAATTAATTCACTTAACTAATAATGTGATATATAATCTAGTGTTATATATGGTATTTGGAAAGGTCATCATATTATATTTGTAATAATTAACTAATTTATCTAATTTTTTTGATCTACACAAATTAATTTAGTAACTCTCTTTTATATTATAGATATGAAGTTTAATTATGAGCATTTTGATAAAAGAAACATTTAATTTTGGAGACAAAATGGAAATGTTCACATATTAAAGACAATACAGAGCCAAAATTTAGTCTATTTGGTTCAGCTATTTTGGTTACATTTTTCAATTTGGTCCATTTTTTTTCTAAATTATTTTGGTGTATTTAATTTGTTTTTGTTTTGAGTATAAAAAATGGAAATAAATTGAATCCCTAAAATTATTATATGAAACAGTATTTTTTTTCCTTTCAAATTCAGAGCATATGGAATGGGCTTATGGCAGCCTGTTTTTGTAAAAATATTTAAAACCATTACTTTCCTTTGCAAAAGCATTTATATGTCATTCGGCTATAAAACTATTGGCAAAATAGCTTATTCTTATTAGAATAGGATTTATACTCAAAAATACAATTAATGCATATTTAATTAGTATCATGAAGCATAGTGTAACACCTCATATTATTATATCCATAAATACGATAAAATACTTTATTTAAAAAAACCCATACGTATTTTTTGCATTCAAAACAGGTCATAATTTCAAAATATTTTTCTCACATAACAAAATAAACTATTGAAATCTTATAGTTATGACAAATAAAATATAACATAGCATGTGCTTGAGAAGTATAGAAGCCTTCATGGCTCACTCCATCGGTGCTTTCCCTTGATTCCTACTAGATTCTTTACCCAAAAATGTTAATATAGGGGATGAGATCTAACATCTCAGTAACTATAAAAATTCTAACATATACAAACAAATCATATATGATTAACAAAAATCAGTTTATATGTGCGTGTGTGTGTATATATTTGTGTATAGAAATCACGGATGTATACATTTAATTCAATTTCATTTTTAATTCAACAATATACTAACATCATTTTCCAATATATCCAAAAAAAAATAATGCAATATGCATCTTCTCTCATATCATCTTACACCCTTATACCGCTGACTGGAGCTATAAACTAACACATCGTCCAATAGATAACTAATCCATTTTACTAGATTATTCCAAATTCATTGATATTTGAGATATATCGAGCCAAAGATATACAGCTTAAGTTCGGACTATGGCTCCTTTCCTTTAAAAATAATAATAAGGAGGTGTCACATATCCCACAATCCCAATAAATTTCTGGCCAAAAGAAAATATGGAAGAAGGGACATTGACAAGTGACATCCACTATGCACCAAGTGATGGCATACCATATGGTAATTTTATATCCATACAAATCTCTTTCTATTCTTAACCCAACAATGCATATGTCATATGCAAATAATATTACATCAGAAAGACGTCCTAAAATATATTACTAAAATAAGATAGCAATAAAATTTTTGTATCAATAGCTATCAATATATTTAAATATAGATCATAATTAATAGTAATAAATATTAACAAATTAAAGTAACATATTAAAACATTTATTTGAAAAATCATAATATATACATATATTTCAATATGGTACAATAAAAATTAGTAAATCTACAATATAATTATTCACAATCCACATGTACGTGAAAGAATTTTCAGAGTTATCTGTTACTCTTTAACTTACAAATAATCACACAATGATTATTCTAAAATTCTCAAAAGTCTACAAAATTACACATAAATATTGATTAATATATAACACAACTATTCTAAAACTACTCGAAAATTCTAAAACTACTATTTAAACCAAAATTATATAAACATATTAACTCTCACAGGTCGAACAATATTATTTTGAAAATAAAATTTTCATATAAGACTATTTGAACTTAATAACTTAAATAAATATATTTATTACCTAAAATATAAATATTTCGTATTAAAAACTCAAGTATTTATTATAGTCTCATTTAAAAAATTTTCTCAGCCAAACAACCCATTTGAAGTATAAATAAACTTTAATTTCTATAAAATTCTCAATTTACAATTTTTTTAAGTTTTCAAAAATTATTTCAAAAATATATCTTCAACCTATTCAATATTCAAACCGATTAAAACATCAATAATACATTAAATGACTCAAATAAATTATTTAACTTAATTTTAATTGGTGAAAATATTCTATAGGTCTTGAATAACAAATTTTTCAACTAAAATCTTAATTTACAATTCTCAAAATAGTCAATGAACAAATATAAATGGATTAAAATTCTTAAATAATGTATCTTTAAATTTTTATGATCATATATTGTCAAAACTTAATAGTTACTTCATAAATTTTCTCTAAACATTATAATGATAGTATCAATATAAAGTTCTAAATATATAGAAAATATTCATGAAGAAAATTTGATAAAAAATATTTTTGTGTACTTAAATGATCTTCAAAACTTGTATTATCCTTCAAAATGGCTGAACACTTCTCTGCTTCCCTTTAGCTCTCTCTTTCTGCGCCTCTCGCCCTTGTCGCCCTTGTTTCTGCCTCCCCCTCTCTCTTTTATTCGATCTTCCTTCATCTTCCAACTAACCATGCTCCATTTTTTTCTTCTTCATTTGCTATTCCCTTGTTTCTGCTTAAATTTTTTTCCTCAATTATTGATTTAATTTCTAAACCTTACTTTAGAAAATTCAATTTTTATAATTTGTTGGTTCGAAGTTATTCAATCTCTTTAACTTCTTGACTTAAGCATTTCCTTCTATATGATTTTTTGACTCAATAACCTATAATTCAATCTCTTTAGCTTCTTGACTCAAGCATTTCCTTCTATATAATTTTTTTAACTCAAGTGGAATAAGTATATTTAAGTGGTGTATGGATTGATTTTTGGAAGAAAACTAACTTAGGGTTTTATATGCTTCAATTCGGCCAAGGTAGGAACTCTATGCAGCAGCTTGTTTTGCCATGATTTGATGATTCTAATGGGTTTAAAATGTGTTTTTGTGTAGGGATATACTAAAAAGAAGTGTTTAAAATTATTGGAATCAAAAATAAAATTTTTGAAAGTTATATACCCCTATTCAGCTATGGCAGATTGAGAGGGAAGGAGTTTGATTCTTAAAAATCTGATTAGATATTTGAATTCCTCATGAAAAATTGTGTAGAATTGAGCCAAGAGATTATAGAATATAAAGGAGGGATAATATTGCTAAAAATCAAGGAAAAAGGTGGAATTATGTAGGTTAAGGTTAAAGTGTTATATTTAAATTGTATAATTGTTAATGTGGGTTGCAATTATACTTGAATTAATAGGTTTTGTGAGGAGAATACAAGGAGAGACTAATTGTCCCAAGGAGGCCGAAACCTATCAAGTGTGAAATATAGCATTGAAATTGTAATTTTGTTGTTTATCTTGCTTGCTTAATGTGTTGTGTTAATTGCTTTGCATTGAGGAATCTAGTGGTGGAATGGTTGATTCAATGATACTTGATGTGCTTTGGCCAAATGCATGATAACATGTTAATATGAAAGTGTGTTTGATTCCTCTTTTGATTGAATGCATAATATGAAATTACATGACTATATAAGAGTGACAGAGCTGAGAAAGTAAATGGTCTCGGGAATAGGAAGGGTGAGGGAAAGAGCATCCGCGTGACGGTATGAGGTGTACAGGTAATATTAATACGATATGACATGGTGCGTTATAATTGTTTAGTGTTAAATGAATTGGTACTCTCACACTATCTCAAAATTCATTGTGTGTAGAGTATAGATCACTACTTATAGGCTATAGATCACTACTTATAGCTTATAGGTCAGCCCCAGTGCATTGCATTGTGATGGTAAGACTTATCACCAGAGCAAATTTCTTCATAGACGAAACAACTCTTTATCCGTTGGATAATATCTTGTCCAAACTGTAATAAATTTTGGCCCAAAACAATTAAATATAAAAAAAATATCTTAATATTTTTCCATGATTAGTGTTCTCATTTAGGGGAGGGAACTGAAAACAAATTTCAAATATGTTGGCACTTGTTACAAATTAAGTTCCTCTATTTATATTCATCTTTAATTTGATCATTTATTTTTAATTTTTTAATTGTTTTCATGTTTTAAATTGTCATTTGCTAAGGGTCAGAATTCATTTCTTCATCCCCGTTTCATTTCATGTCCAGTTTCTCTTCTTCCTCTTTCCACCGACTACACTGCCTCAAGCTTTATTTGTCCCTCACCCTCCCCCTTTTTCCACAACACTTCTTCCTCCATCACCACTATTACTGAAGCTTCGAGTAAGTCTAAACTCATTGATATTTTGGATTGAGATAGTTTTTCTACTTTTGTGTGGCTTCGTGTATGTGCTGACCTTTGATTTTTTCCCGTACTTTTAAACTTTTTTGTGTGTTTTGGCTATTTGTGGTGCAAGGGAAAGAGAAATATGGTTATCAAGCTAGAATCAACCTAGCCTCAATAGCCAGCCCACTCGTCCACCATGCCCCTCTTGACTTAGCTTTTACTGAAAATGAAAATATGATTATGGCGCATAAACTCAATGGTAGTAACTACCTATAGTAGTCACAAAGAAGCGTACTTATGTATCTCAAAGGGAGGAGAAAAGAGAAATACATTCCAGATCCCACCTTGGAAACTTGGTTTGCAAAAAAACAACTATGACTCTATGTAATTCCATGACTCTAAATTAGCTCGCAAGGAGGCTTATTCTTTAGTGGACAACACTGTAGCCTTGCTCCACCTAAAGAAATAGCTTAGTGATCTTAAACAAGGTAAAATCACTGTCACTCAATTTTATAGTTCATTAATCTGTATTTGAAACTGGATCTCTTCGAAGTCCACTCTTAAGTGTGTAGGAGATGCACAATACTATAGGCAGCTGGTGGAAAAGGAGAGGACATATGTATTCCTATTGGGATTGATTGACAATTTGAGGAAGGCAGAGGCAGGAAAAAATTGGGTTCTTAGTTTTTTGATGTTTTATGATTTGCATTCATGATTGCATCAGGGGTGACAACTAATTCTATTCAACCATGAGAAAGCAGGTACATACCAGAAAGCAGACACAGCTTCTAAGGAAATGGCCAAGTGTGCAATGAGAAATGAGGGAGAATGTTTGGCATGTAACAGTGTTCGTGAAGCAAAGCAAGTGCGAACAATCCTGGTCTGGATCTTGATCAAATTTATGCTACCAACCATATATTGTTTATAAGCATTTTTAATTGGTTGACTTGAATTTGTGGTTATCGTTGACAGAGGCCATGTGGAACATCTGTAGGAGGAAGCTTTCCATTTAATGGCACAAGTCATGTAGAGCTGTGTGAAATCTCAGATATACTTCTACCTCTTTTATCTTTGTAATATTATCAGTGTTAAACGTATCATTTAATGTAGGTATTTGCTGACCATTGCACAAGTCAAAACCCAATTAATGTTCCTAGAAGTTTGATCTAGAATCTGGAATAGTTTATTTAGGAGCATCCATTCCAAAGATATTTAAAGGTAAGCCAGAACAATTACAAAATTTCTAGAAAATATAAGAAGTTAAGAACAGACCCTAGCATCCAGCGGGTACAATCTCTCCCTCACTTTGTGCCTAGAAAAGAAAAAGCCACTAAACCCCTCTGCACTAATATACACATCACACTACCCCCTCTCGTCCAAACTCCACATGCTCCTCACTTAGGCTTGTCCCATTAAATGTGACTACTCAGCCCTCTAAGCTTCACCTTGTCCTTAATAGTAAATATGATTGCCATGTTTGTATACCAATACTTGCTGAGGTCAAATGGCTTGCAGTCTTGTTTGAACCTAGACGATGTGTGATTTTTATCAATATTATATCGCATTTTCTCTACTAGTGGCCGCAGAGCAATAGAGTTTATAACAACTGAACTACTTTTGCATGAATTTCGTTAATTTTGAGAGGAATTACATTATTTATTAGTTATAAAATAGTAAAATTTTAAACCCTTTGTTTTTTGCGCTACCCATAAAGTGCACTAAGAGTTATAATTGTGTATTGGAAGTAAAATTGTGACCCTTTCAGTGTTTTGAAATTTGTTAGTGTATCCCATGAATTCGAATACCTGAAGTCACTTGAGTTTGATGTAATCTTCTAATCTCTCCTAATGCTAATCATTGCCTTCCATTGCATTTTTATTCTACTTTTATTCCATGTTTAATCTTAATGACCAAAAAAAAGTATTTTCATTATTGATAAAATCACCAAAAGTTGCATAATTGATTTGGTTACTATACAGAAGCTTATTAATGGAACATTTAGGTTGCATTTCAAGATTTATTCCATTTCATTATATTATATTTATCAAAAGTGTTGGCATCCTAATAATTCCTCCACCAATTAGAGTTTATTTGTGTAGAGTGGTGTACCCCATTCTACTTTGAACTTGCATACCTATTTTTTCAAAAATCACCAAATTGATTTGTAATTGTACATAATGTAGTATGCTAGAATTCACCGATGTATGGCATAATAAGTTTTGTTGCCGCACTCAACCACCTAAAATGTTGGACATAAGGGTAATACGGGTAATATTGACATGTGTCAAATGCGAGAGTGGTCATTAATGGTATTTTATAATTGAAAATTAGTGAGAGAAGGAGTTTCCGCTAAACTTAAATTAAAAAGTGCATTAAGAGTTATGATTATGATTAGATTAGATTTCTATGTTTGAAGTTGGTTAGTGCATCCTAAGAATTTGAATGCCCTAATTTGCTTGAGTTTGGTGTACTGGAATCTTAATTGCATTGCATATCCTCCTAATCTCCCCAAATGTTAACTATTATTGCCTTCCATTCCTTTTCATTGCATTTTTATTATGCTTTTACTCCATTTTTTATCTTAATGACAAAAAATGAGTATTTTCATTATTCATAAATCACCAAAAGTTGTATAATTGATTTGGTTAGTGTATGGAAGCTTATTTATAGAACATAATAAAAAAAAATATTGAGGTTGCATTTCAAGATTTATTCAGTTTGCATCTCAAAAATTCCTTTGAAGTTTGGCTCTCTATCCCAAGAATGGGAATTCCACATTTGGACGCTCTAAAGTTGCTTGACTTTGGTGTGCAGTTTGGTATACCATGGTCAAACTTTTAAAGTTAATTGCATCCCTTCTATTCTTTTCCATTGCATTTTTATTCCTTTTTTTTAATCTTAATAATCAAAAAAGTATTCCTGTTATTCTAAGTTGTATAATTGATATTTATATTACAAGATTTATGCCATTGCATTATTTTTATGAATAGGTTGCATCCAAAGAATTCCTTTACTAATCGGAGTTCCTTTACTAATTAGAGTTCATTTGTGTAGAGTGGTATACAATTCTATTCCACTTTGGACTTTTTTATTCAAAAAATCATCACATTCCCCAAGTCTCCTTCATGCTTGCTAATTGAGTGATGTTTATAATCCCCTCCTTTATGGCTACCTATTACTTCAGTTTGGTTTGGTGGAGAGTAGTTTGGTTATTCTATCCCAAGAATTTGAATCCTAGATTTTTTTTTTTTGAATATGCTTTGGTGTGCAGTTCTCATCTAACCTTAATGGCATCCCAAATCTCCTGGTCTGCTTCTATAATTTGTTTGCATTCTCATTCCATTTTTTATCTTAAATGAATTTTTTATTTGGTTTGCGTATAGAAGTTTGTTTATATTCCATCCCAAGAATTAGACTTCATTTACTAATCATTTACCAATTATAGTTTATTTGTGTAGGGTTTCATTAGTGTAGAGTCTCTACTTTAGTAGACATTCCTCAAGTCTCCATGTTAATTAATCATTAGTTTAGTTCATGCATTTATTTTCATTCACCATAGTTGTGAGTTGGTTAGTAACTATGATTAGATTAGATGTAAAATTAAAAAAGCTTGGCCACTCTACAATTGGAATTCCACGTTTGTTTGCTTGAGTTTGGTTTTGAGTTTGGTGCACCATTATCTAAGCTTAATTGCATCTCTAATCTTCTAATTAACAATTTCCTTCTATTCCATTCCATTGAATTCATTCTATTTTTTATCTTAATCACCATAAAAATATTTTATTATTACAAAAAATCAGAAAGGTTTTTATAATTAATTTCATTGCTGTGTGGAGGTTTATTTATATTTCAAGTTTTTTTTCTCACTTCATTATTTTTAAGTGTTCATTTGTGTACTAAGGTGTACTTCCATTACTTCATACTCATTGGTCAAAAAATCACCAAGGCATAATAGAAGCTTATTTATATCCCATATATTATTGTAGGCTATTGTACAAGGGGTATCCATTCCACCTTAGACTTGAACTTGCATACTTTATTTTTAGATGCTTTTATTAGTGTAGTTTGGTGCATCATCATTGCATCCCAAATCTCCTAATCTCTCCTAACCCTAATGTTAACCATTGCCGCCATTGCATTTTTATTTCATTTTTTATCTTCATCATCATCTTCATTCAAGAAATCCCCAAGAGTTGTATAAATAAGTTGGTTATTGTGTAGAGGCTTATTTATATTTCATGTTTTTTTCCGCTCCAATATTTTTATCACTTGTTTTCCAATAGTTTGCATCCCAAATATTTAGTCAATTAAGAGTTCATTTGTGTAGTACTTCCTTTACATTTTGAACGCTAAATTCCACTTTGAACACCAAATTGATTTTAAGCTTGCTATGGCATAATAGTGACATTTTTCAAGCTTTCTTGCATTCCAAAATTTATTTTGTTATGGCATCATTTTTGTTATGAGAATAGGTTTAACCAATCAGAGTTTAGGGACCTTCTAATGCCTTTACTTGACTTTTTTGCAATGATTTTAATTCATTGGATTTTGGACTCGATTCGATTCTTAAAATATCTCCAAAGAAAAGATGTCAAATGGCTTGAAACTAGAAAGTAGAGCGCATACTAGGAAGTAGAGTGCTAAGGTGTACTTCGTACTCATTATTTAAAAAATCACATTCTCAAGTTACTGTAGGTTGGATAGTGCCATTCCACTATACCATTTTTAATAATGACATCTTGAGTTATAATAGTTACTCTTATACCAAGAATTTGAATCCCAGATGCCTTGCTTGAGTTTGTTGTACCATAATATGATCTTATCTTAATTGCATCCCGAGCCCCTAATTTCCATTTTCATTCCATTCTTATTCCATTTTTGTAATCTTAATAGTCTTTTCATGATTCAAAAAATCTATATAATTTAGTGAGTCAATTGATTTGGTTAGCATATAGAAGTTGAAGAGTCATGTACACTAAAGTGTATACATTCAAAAAACCTGAAATCACCAAAATCACATGTTACTTCAAAGACTTAATTAAATGCATTGAGTTATAATTCTTTGATTATTCTTGGGTTATGAAAGAAAAAAAAATGTGAGAAAGCAGCTTTATTGATGATATGTGACCATTACATATATAGAGGAGTGGGGAGAATGTAATATGATTATAATGCTTGAAAGATCTTAGAATATGATTCTAATCGCCTAAAAGATCCTAAATCTCTAAGATTTAAAACTAATATCAATAAATAAAGATATGATACGTAGATTATAATTAAATTAAAACCAGGTTAAATAACCCAATGGTGGTAGTGGTCAACAGGGAATAGATGTTGATTATTCCCTACTGGAATTTTTCTTGAGTAGAGATACGTTATTTTTGCCAACATAAAGTGGCTGTCTATTTCTACCCAATCGTGATTACTGAAACAATATTAAGCTGGTCTGTTTGTTCCAATCTTGATTTCCTTAGTGATAATCCACATACCTTCACAAATTCTCAAAGCCAAAGCTCTATAATCAGAACTCCTCTAAATAGGAGCAATAACTAGTGGTAGTAGACTATCTATCCACCTTAGGACCTCATCTGCTGAATGAAATACAAATGGGTTTATAATGGCTTATGGCATTGCAATTACCTTAGAGACGTGATTTCTTACTCCTATCTCCTATTTCCTATTTCTTTTCATCCATCTCTGGATCTTTAAAAGGATTCCTAAATATGAATGTTTCCCATTTATATTGACTTTAGCGGTCTTTGAAACTTGGACAAAAAAACTTTTCTAACCACTCTACAATAGAAGAAAAAGTGAAGTAAATTGAGATTGGTGTTTGGCCATGGAAAATTTTAGAGCTAATAATCTTCTATATTGGTGTGTCATTCTTTGTTTGCTCAAGTCTCAGTCTTTCAATATCCATATTGAAGTTTCAAAAGTAAGGGTTGTTTTTTGGAACTTATGGGAAACCAATATCTCGAACTTAAAATGCTACACCAATTTGGAATCTTTGATAGTTGGGATCAAAAGATTACATAGTGAATGTCTTATGTACAGAGAATGTTATTGAGTGAATGAATGTTGTTTTGGTATAGGCTTATTGTTTTGGAAGATGCTTATTTTGTTGCTTTGTATGTGGTTAGATACTTGGATTTGAATCTGAAATAAGAAATAAGATGGTAGCCAAGCGAAAAATTGGCTTTACCTGATTGGATGAAAAATATTGAAATATGTGAAATAGTTGCTTATAATCAAAATTGCCCATCTTGCTTCTAACCCTTTTTATGTTATTGTTTTATTAGGATTGATAACTATCCAAGGACATTGTGAAGAGAAATAAACAGTGGTGCTATGCCCACATCTCAATAGTATTCAGTGAAAGTATAAAATGCCTTGGACCCATCCTCTTTTTAAGAATATACACACTGTGCATATTTGTGACTAGAATTTTTATTGTAATCTCTCGTGGTGCATATATAAATTTTGGAATTCTTCATTTAGCATAGAGGAAGGGTCATATTGGCAGGTGAAGAATACTCATACCAAGATTAATGCTTGGTCGTCATTTGAAATGCAAAAACATAAAAACAGAGGGGCAATGTGGTGTTTATCTGAACCTGTAAGTGTCTTTGGCTACTCAATTTTCAAAGTGATTTGGCTGCTCTGCATTTTTTGCATTTATTATTAAAGTTGTATATTATTATTCAAATTTGATGCTTATATTCAAATCTAATGCTTAACTATATCAGTTTGCTTATGAAAAAAAATTAAACACATGTTGATTATTGTATGTAAACTATATAAATTGTAAGTCAAATTTATGATACTCATATTACTGATTTACAAGGTATTAAGCAATTCTATTAAGATGGAGTTAAAACCATGATCATTTAGGTCTAAACATGAAAAACCATGAATAACCACTTCGATGAAAATGAAGGAGATGATAGGAGATGATGCAATGTTTTTACTTGATTACTTACTACTCAGCACATGTGGCAATCAATTGCAAGCCATGATAGAAAGAGTATTAAACCCTAACTCATCTTAAATTTAAAAGTTTAAATACATATAACCACAAACATATATAACCAAAACTCTCTAATACTCCCTCCAATGGAGTCCATGAGTTCAAGCATTGTAATCATCAACGATCATCACTAACTTCAACTTGGACTCCAACCAGTTAATGGGTATGGAAGGGTATGGAACTCCAATCGGTTAATGGGTATAAAAAGGTGGGGCAAAGATCATATGACTGCAATAAATTAGAGAGTTGAGAAGAAGTAACAGAGGCTTCGTCTGTGCTGCCATGCTTCTTCACTTGCGATAGCTTCTATGAGAAGCTTTCTAAAGTCGTAATAAATATTTGTCATGCCATTTTTGCCTCATTCTACTATACCTTGTCTTCTCTCCTCCTCTTTAATGCCATAAATTCTTTTTACTTCTAGTGTTTGAAGAAAATTTATGAATTTTCTCAACTCATCCTCACTAATTTTAAATTAGTCTATTTAATTTCATTTTTGAGGTTTATTGTCCAAATAATGCATCCATCTTAATAACATATCTTCCTTACTCTGCGGTCTATTCAGTTTCCCTTTAATTTTTGTATTATAATTTTACATTGAGTTTTTAAATTAGATAGACTCTTCTACTGCTTTTTACCTTTATTTGGAAGTCTTCTATTCTTTTTCTTCTCTCTTCGTTCCAATGGAAGGAAGGGGTGCCTCCAGTTACAGTAACTCAACTAGAGAACACTAGCCACTGGGTTTGAATGCTTCGTCTCTCCTCTAGTGTTTGGCCCTCTTCTTCTTCTTCTTCTTCAGCCCTCTATGCATTTTAGTTTGATATATTTTACCAACTGCTTCTTGCTTATGCTTCTCTTTTCCTATCTTCTTCTTAGTTGGCTATCAAGCTGGAAGCTACATTCTTGTGAAATATGCATTGGTGTCTTTATAGCCAGTCTATTCAGTCTGTTCATCTTAGCACACTTGGCAATCAATATGCATTGGCGTCAGAGATGATACAATGTTTTTACTTGGTTACTTATTACTCAAAACACTTGGCAATCAATTGTAAGCCAAGAGAGAAAGAGTATTAAACCCTAAGTCATCTTAAATTTAGAAGTTCAAATACATATAACCGCAAACATATATAACCAAAACTCTCTGATACTATCTCTAATGAAGTCCATGAGTTCAAGCATTGCAATCACAATGATCATCACCAACTTGAGCTTGGACTCCAATCGGTTAATAGGTATAGAAGGGTATGGAACTCCAATCAGTTAATGGGTATGAAAAGGTAGTGTAGAGATTGTATGACTGTAATAATTAGAGAGTTGAGAGGAAGTGATAAAGGCTTCGTCTTTGCCGCCATGCTTCTTCACTTCCGATAGCTTCTATGAGAAGCTTTCCAAAGTCGTAGTAAATATTTGCCATATTATTTTTTTCTCATTCCACTATACTTTCTCTTTTATCCTCCTCTTTAATGCTATAAATTCTTTTTACTTTTAAATTTTGAAAAAAAATTTATGAATTTTCTCAACTCATCCTGACTAATTTGAAATTAGTCTATTTAATTTTATTTTTAAGGCTTATTACCCAAATAATGCATCCATCTCAATAACATATCTTCCTCACTCTTCAGTATATTCAGTTTCCCTATAATTTATGTATTATAATTATACATTGAGTGTTTAAATTAGATAGACTCTTCTATTGTTTTTTACCTTTATTTGGAAGTCCTCTAGTCTTCTTATTCTCTCTTTGTTCCAGTGGAACGAAGAGGTGCCTCCCGTTACAGCAACTCAACTAGAGAACACTAGCCACTCAACTCGAATGTTTCGTCTCTCCTCCAATGTTTGGTCCTATTCTTCTTATTCTTCAGCCCTCTATGCATTTTAGTTTGATATATTTTACCACCTTCTCCTTTGCTCACACTCCTATTTTCCTTATCTTCTTCTTAGTTGGTTGTCAAGTTGGAAGCTACGTTCTTGTGAAATATGCATTGGTGTCTCCATGGCGAGACCATTCAGTCAGTTCGTCTTAGCACACTTGGCAATCAATATGCATTGGTATAAGAGATGATGCAATGTTTTTTACTTGGTTACTTATTACTCCGCACACTTGGTAATCAATTGCAAGCCAAGATAGAAAAAGCATTAAACACTAAATCATCTTAAATTTAGAAGTTCAAATGCATATAACTGCAAACATATATAACCAAAACTCTCTGATGCTCTCTCCAATGGAGTCTATGAGTTCAAGCATTTCAATCACTATTGATCATCACCAACTTCAGCTTGGACTCCAATCAGTTAATGGGTATGGAAGGGTGTGGAACTCTATTCGGTTAATGGGTATGAAAAGGTGGTGTAGAGATCATATGACTGCAATAAATTTGAGTTGAGAGGAAGTGCCCAAGGCTTCGTCTATGCTGCCATACTTCTTCACTTGCGATAGCTTTTATGAGAAGCTTCCCAAAGTCGTAGTAAATATTTGTCATATCATTTTGTCTCATTCTACTACACCTTCTCTTCTCTCGTCCTCTTTAATGCATAAATTCTTTTTACTTTTAATGTTTGAAGAAAATTTATGAATTTTCTCAACTCATCCTGACTAATTTTAAAGTAGTCTATTTAATTTCATTTTTTAGGCTTATTTCTCAAATAATGCATCCATCTCTATAACATATCATCCTCACAATTCAGTCTATTTGGTTTCTCTTTAATTTCTGTATTATAATTATACGTTGAGTTTTTAAACTAGATGGACTCTTCTATTATTTTTGACCTATATTTGGAAGTCCTCTATTCTTCTTCTTTTCTCTCTGTTTTAGTGGAAGGAAGAGGTGGCTCCCGTTACAGCAACTCAACTAGAGGACAGTAGTCACTCAGCTCGAATGCTTCTCTCTCCTCTAGTGTTTGGCCCTCCTCTTCTTCTTCTTTTTTAGCCCTCTATGCATTTTAGTTTGATATATTTTACCAGCTGCTTCTTGCTCACGCTCCTCTTTTCCTATCTTTTTCTTATTTGGCTGTCAAGCTGGAAGCTATATTCTTGTGAAATATGCATTGGTGTCTGTGTGGCCAGTCCATTTAGTCTGTTCGTCTTAGCATTAGATGGTATGTATGTTTTTCCTTTTTTGTATTGTTTTGATTTCTTGGTTTTGCACTTCTTGGTGGGTGCCTTTGGTTTCTTGGCCTCAAAGTGGCTTTCTGCTTTTAATGGCATTATTCCACTGTCTTAGATAGCTAATGTACTCTTTATTAGTGTAGTTGATTTTACTTGTTACTGTTTTGGTCTGTTGAGCTATTTACTACACTTTCCATATGAGATGATGGCTTTTAATTAGATTTGGAATTTACTTTCCTTAAATTTAAATATATGTCATTTGTTAAACTGCATTTAATAATTAAAATCTAGTCATAATTAAGGACCAAAAGCTCTTTTGTTTATTCCTTTTTTTTTCCTAAAACATATCTGATGTGATATAACATGGCATCATGGTCTTGAGTGATGGACCTTTACAATTACAATTTATACCACATTATCCTATAGTCGCACTCCTATTTGTAAATATGCATGTTTATGCAAATTTTACATAATCAATCCCTTGATACTGTCAAGTATTCTCATAAGAATACAAAGTTGCAAGCAAAGCTCACACAAAGATAAATAAACTCAATTCTCATTCATCTAAGTATGAATTCAATTACAAAAAAAATAGCCTATATATAAGCAACCATAGAACACTCTAGAATCAGCATCTTAAGGTATAAATACTAAGGATGATGCCTTATTAATGATTATTTGACTATGGGGGCACCATTTATTACATAAAAATAAAATGAAATAACTTAAACTTTAAGAACAAGTCTGTTATTTGAAAATAAGAAAGTAAATCAAAACATGACCTTCTAAAACAATCCTTGACCAAAAAAAAATTTAAATAATAATCAATTCATGATGATGCCTTCTTGATCCTTCTTGAAGGTTCTTGGATGTTACTTATGATCCTTGTCCAAGGCATATGCTTGTCACATAGTATTTTGGGATAATTAATCCGCAAGTCCTTATCGTTTCAACGAATTTTGAATTAGGTCCTTATAGTTTTTTTTCTTTTTATCAGATCCTTATACTTTCACTTGTTTTTAATTAGGTCCTTGTATTTATTTTTCTTTTTATCAAGTCCTTATAAGTTCATTTTATTTTTAATTAAGTCCCTGAATTTTTTATTCTTTATTTTATAAATTCTAATAGTACTATTATATAAACATAAAATAGTATATATTATTTAATATTAGTTTATAAACAATAATATTCTAACAATATTGAATTATTATAATGATTTTAATTTTTTCAGCAAAAAAATTAATTGTTCTAAAAAATTTTCCTGAATTAATTAATTCTATTATTTTTTATTACATAATTATTAATTTAATTTACTTATTAATATTTTATATTTCATTATTAATCTATTTAATTAAGCTTATATTTAATTAATAAATAAAAATTAAAACTACATGGACCTGATTAAAAATTTAATGAAATTATAAGGACTTAATTAAAAGAAAAATAAATACAAGGACCTAATTAAAAAAAGGTAAAAGTATAAGGATCTAATAAAAAGAAAAAAAACTATAGGGACCTGATTGAAAATTCGTTGAAACTATAAGGACTTGCGGATTAATTAACCCTAGTATTTTAAGTGAATTATTCAATCTAAACCCCACATAGGCCTTGTGCATCATCTTGTTGGGCTTCTAGCAATGTGCTCACTATTTTTGAACTCTTTTTAGGCTCACTAACATGTGCTTCCTCCAAATAAATGGGCTCCAACTATTTTAACTCTCTTATTAGACAATTCAAGGCCTCCTTCATAGCTTTGGTCCTTGCTTTTGTCTTTGGGCCTCCAATGCCTTGTAATGGATCTTTTGGAATTTTGGAATTCTTTTTATGCACTTGATCATACCATGCTCCTTACTCTTGATCACACCATGCTCTCCATCAAGAAATTTTACTTCATAGGTACTGTTCACACAGAAATTCCAGAATTTTTGCTCAACTTTGAAAATTTGTAATTAATTCCATAAAAATCAAAACTAAGTGGTTCCAAGTCCTTCTAAAAGCTCCCTAAGTGCTCTTTAAAGAAAAAATAGTTTCATGAACCAATTCTATGCAAGAAAAAAGGTACCAGAATTGTATAGAACTTCCTACTGCTCTAGTGGTTAAAACTGTTTCCAGATCTTAAACCCTAAATTTGAAAAATCACCATAAATTGTACACATATCTAAATGAAGTGTTCTACCTATGAATTTAAAGCTTACATAGCATACTTTAATCATGCCAAATTTTAGAATCAGATACAAAAAGTAACTCATTCACATCACATACCTTGATCTTGAAGCTTGAATTGCCTTCACCCCTATGTTTTTCTCTCTGATTTTTGATAGATTTTTCCCTTTACAAATGGTTGTCAAAAGTCTCTTCCAAGATGGGGTATTTATAGCTAAAATTATGACAAGGGTTGCCAATTTTGCCCTTGATAAAATGTGACAATTTCAAAGCCGTCCAAGCTTTAAGTCTTCCACTACAATAACTTGCCAAGTGTCCTTATGACATCATACCCTTGACATCATCAAGCTCCTTTCTTGCCTCATCATGCCATGTGGCAAAATCTCATGAAAAGAAAAGGGAGAAAATTAGACCTTGATCCTTGGTTCAAACTTAGTCTCTAAGTTACCTTCCAATTTACTTGACTCACAGTTATTCAGCTTTCTTAATGGCCTTCTGGAGTTCAAAAAATTTTTCTATCTACTCCATAAATTTTTTTTAATTCTAGAGAAGATCTATGAATTTTTCTCAGGCCATAACACTTCCTTTAAGCCTCACATAAAAATCATTTACTAAAATGCCCTTAATCGGCAAAATTAAGCCTTCTATTTTATTTCAGTCATTCTGCTAATCTTCTAGAAGTGAGACTAATTTTGTAAATTAACATAGCCTTTAAGGTTCCTAACCTTATTTTTACATACATTTTTGAGATCTCTTGCTATCTTAAATAATTATCTCAATCAGTATACTTTTTACTTGGCCATAATCTTATAAATTCCATTTAAGTTGCCTCAGGGGTATTTTTGTCATTTTTCTTCACAAAAGAGTCTTAGAATATGATTTTCCATTTTATGGGCTTTTTCTCAAATTTTTTGTATACATTCCATTCTCACCCCTATTGGCTTGTAACTTTCTGAAATTAGTCCCTACTTGGACTAATTATGACTTAACCTCATGTAACCATCTCTTTGAAGCTTCTAACTTAATCTTTGCCCTGTATCTAGCTTCTTTTTTCTTTCTAGACCTTTGAGACTTTACTAGAACCTCTAATTTTGATTACATTTTAGCTCTTAAAAATTGTTACTTTGTAGTTTAGTTTTTGAAACTACTTTGACTTCCTTTCTCATCTTTGAGACCTCTGCTAAAAAAGAGTCTGGTAGCCTATCCAATTTAAGCAGGTATAGGTAGGCTTGGGTAAGGTCGAGGCACAGTTTGACAAGATTTGGGCAAGTTCTTGTACGGTTTGGCATGGTTCTGGCATGTTTAGGCACGTCATAGACTGTCGTAGCATAGTCCAAAAATTTCACTCTTGTACCAAAATTAAGTCTACTCGTTACATTTGAGTGTCCTAATGGTTTATTTACTTCTACTTGACCCCCTAAATGTTAGGGGGTGTCGCCACCTGTGGTGACCTGTGGAGTACACACTTTGTAAAACACTAAAAAATTTCGAAAATATTCTATAGTTGTCAAAAAAATTATGACACTTGGCAGGAAGCATCCTTATATGATGCCAAAGAACGCTACAAAAAATCACATGAAAATACAATCTCTAGGTCCCTCAAACAGAGGTTGTCATCTCACGAAAATGTATGTTTGTGGCACAAAAGAAAAGGCTCATTTCACATATATAAGGGGGAACCCCCAACCCCTATCCCCATGGCCTTACTCACACTACCACATGTATGCACCCTAATAGACAAGATCAAGGTGTGAGCAAGTCCATGGGGTGTGCCTCCCCACATTGTTGACCTTTACCACCCCCACAACGGTGGTGCCGGTGCCGGTGGCCGTAGGCGAGATTTTCTTGTGACTTTTCTGGCAACCCTTAAAATGTATGGAATTTCAAATGGGATGGATGGATGAGCGTACTGAGGGGTTCTTGGACCTCTCTTATACGAGATTCCCGTCAAAACTCAAGCGGAAAGGCATCTATTGGGGCGTTTTTCTCATGGTTGCTTAGTAAGCAAAGGCTAGGTTGGACTCTCGTGTTTATGAGGCACTTGATATGAGAATGGTTGATCACCTAAGAGGGGGGTGAATTGGGTATTAATTAAAATCAAAACCTTTTATCGATCTAATAAAATTCATAGGAAATTCTGAGTATAAAAACAATAAATTGACATAAGCGTGATCATAGTAGTAAAATAGTTTAGCTGAAAATAGAAAGAGGTAAGGGGAGAGAAGATACAAATTGTGATTTATCTTGGTTCGGTCCTCACTGACCTACGTCCAGTCCCCAGGCTCCTCTTGAGATTTTCAATTCACTATCTCCCTCAAGTTTAACACTGGTACCTAAGAACCATTACAACCACAAGTTTGATCCACTTGTGACGCCACTTGCGATCCTTAGGCTAATCAGTCTATTCAACAGCAACCTCACACTGAGGTAAATATTCTAAATTTGTTTGCTAAATTATATATTTTCTAAATTATAGAAGATAAATATTCTCTATCCACGTTAAATTTGTTTACTCAGCTCTATTTAGTGACTTAAATTTAAAGGCATAGTAGACATCCCAATTCATAAGGAAATTCACCTTGGAAGTGAGAAAAATATTCCTTTTTGCTGGATCCTTTGATTCCTTATTCGTATTGAGTCTATTGTGTTGCTCTTTTCAAATTCAATTGTGTTCAACTATGTTCCACCATATATTGATCACACACGTGTTAAGAGAGTTTGCATTATGAGACAAATTCAATTTTAAAAGGATAATTAGGTCCTCGTGCACCTATATTATTTTTTCCCAAATCAAAAAAAAAAATTGATGAAAAGATGATGACCATGCAGAAATATGAAATTTGTATATATGAGATACGCTAGTAGATTCGTGCATCTTGTTGCTTACGAAACAATTTTTATGTGCCCTTCCCTCACCAAACTTAATTAAATTTCGAGTAATTTGCACATGGTATCTAGTGTCCCATATAAATAGGGCTATAAAATAGCTATGGTTCAGAGGATGGCCAAATATCATAACCATCATTAGTTCAAAAAATTTCTGACCAAAAAGATGACCATGTAGCCGTTATCTACCATTCGATCAATAAGAGCTATTCATGAAACAATTCTTATGTGTCCTTTTTGATATAATTAAATTTTGAGTAATTTGCACGTGATATCTGATGTCCCATAAAATAGGGCTATATAAAATATATATACTTTAATATCTATGGTACAGAGTACGACTACATACCCTTTCGTTACAATAAGTTAGGAAAAATAGGGGAGGGTATGCATCAATATGTAATTATGGGTTTTTTGACATCAAGATCTATTAAAGTAAATGTGAAACCAAAATAATTAGTCCTTAGGAAAAATAAGTCCTATTAAAGTTGAATCAATGTGGGCTTTTAAATGATTGTTTTCACACACAAATTGTGGGGAGAGAGGAATGTCTCCACTAACCTAAATTAGATTAAATTTCAATGGCTAAGATTTATTGTATAAAGATATTATTAAAATATTAAATATTAAATTAATAAAAAATATATAAATAATTTATACTGTTGAGTGTTAAAATTTAATATAAGTAGTTTAATATGATAAATTTTTATTATATTTTATATTATAATAATATTTTTACTCAATTTTAAATCTGAACCATTAATAATGGAGAAATTAAGTGGAGAGAAGTTAGTGGAAATATCCTTCTCCCTAAATTGTGAAACCAATACCGTGAGAATAGAATGACACCAATGTTAACAATAACAATATGTTTTCACACACACCAAATAATATGAGCACCAAGTTTTTACCAAAGCATCAGGCTAATGAAATCAAGATTGGGCTAAAAGCTTGTACTAAATCAAAGAAAATCAAGCACAACGCTTAACACATGATAGTGGCCAAAAAGTGTAGGATCTCCCAACAACATTTAAGGAGTAACCTTGCTCTTGTAAGATCAAAAGCAACTATTAAGCCAAAAGTTATTATTAAGTTAAAAGATAGTTAGTAATATCATAGCTCTGTTTTCTTAAACCTTTTTGAGATCACCTATGCCATAGTTTTTTAAGCCCAACAAATCATAAGAGAAACACTGACTGGCCAAACCTTCTCTAAGAATCCCCCAATAACACTCAGGGAGTCAAATCCATAATCTTGCTCTAGTATCATTCATAGGATCATGCACAACCACTAGGCCAAAAGTTAGTTGAACTAAGGACTATACATGTAACCATTAAGTGAAAAGTTAGTTATCAATCCACCTGTAAGATTAATATCAAGCGCAATCATTAAGCCAAAGTTAGTTAGGATGGAGCTCTATTTTCATGAGCTGAGATGCTCATTGAATCATAATGCTCAAGAAGCCTTCCACTGTTGAAGTCAATCATCTTAAATATTTTAGGCAAGATATTCTTTATATTGTTGGACATTGGATCCAAATTCGCCTTTAATGGGCCGGAGTACTTGATCCAAGAGAGAAAAATCTCTTTTGATCAAGAAAATCAACCATAAATCAGAAGCAATAAAGGATTGATTGGGGAATATTCAATCAAGCATTAAAGACTTGATTGATTGGAGAGAAATTAATCAAACATTAATTATCGATTGTGGAATCGGAATATTAATCCTGTAATAAATGAGGAAGATTGCACCTTCATGAAATAAGAATCACTTTGGCCCTACAAATAGGAGGTGCCTCTACTCACTCCAACTGTTGAGTTTTCTGATGTTCTCTTCTCTCTCTGGTGCATCTGTTGTGCCCTTCTTATCAAAACTCTAGTAGTCAAGATAATGCATGAGCTATCAAGTTCAAAACCCAAAACTGACTTGGTATGCTTTTCTCACCTCTCTCTATTTATTTCTTTTATTTCCTTTATATACAAATATCATAGCCTAAGTCTAAAAATGGTCAAATAATCCTAGACAAAATTTAAGAGAAGAAGAATAATAAATTCATATTATAAGTTTAGTTAATTTAACTTACTCATGAGGTCTTGGACTCACCAACCTTCCTTACCTTACCGTAGAAGCCTTGCGAAAGACTAGTAACTTTTATCCCAAACTGTAGCAAAAAACTTGTTCTCTATATCCATACAAGGGAAAACAATCCTAGACAAAATTTAAGAGAAGCGAATAACAAGACAAAATTACAAGTCTTGGACTCACCAATTTACCTTACCTCACCACAAATGAGTTGGTGAAAGCCATGTGAAAGACTCCAAACTTTTACCCCAAAATGCGGCAAAAGGCTTGTTCTCTATATTCATATAAGGTAAAATAAGTGGATCTTTCAACTAAGCTTATCCGATGTATTGGTTAAATAACCATCTTGAACAAAATTTAAGAGAAGCATAATAAAAAAACCAAATTACAAGTTTTGTTAATTTAACTTGTTTCTAAGGTCTTGGACTCACCAACTTTCCTTACCTTACTGTAAGATGAGTTAGTAGAAGCCTTGCAAAAGACTAGTAATTTTTATCCCAAAATGTAGCAAAAAGCTTGTTCTCCATATTCATATAAGGGAAAATAAGTAGATATTTCAACTAAGTGTATCTGATGTAATGGTTAAATAACAATCCTAGACAAAATTTAAGAGAAGCAAAATAACAAAACCAAATCACAAGTTTTGTTAATTTAACTTGTTTTTGAGGTCTTGGACTAACTAGCTTACCTTATCTTGCCATAGATGAGTTGGTGAGAGCCTCGCGAAAGACCCCAAACTTCTATCCCAATCCCAAAATATAATAAAAATCTTGTTCTCCATATTCATGCAAGGATTACCTTGACAAAATTTAAGAGGAGCAGTATAAGAAAACCAAATTACAAGTTTTGTTAATTTAATTTATTTTTGAGGTCTTGGACTTACTAGCTTACCTTATCTTGCTGTAGATGAGTTGGTGAGAGCCTTGCGAAAGACCCCAAACTTCTATCCCAAAATATAACAAAAAGCTTGTTCTCCATATTCATACAAGGAAAATTAAGTGGATATTTCAACTAAGCTTATCCAAATCTGACATAAAAAAATTGAGTGGATATTCATAAACAAAAGTACCAAATTGCTCTTTATTGCTATGTCATGCAAGTTACAGATTACCATTGATGTAAGTTTGTACAATATCAGTAGCATTCGCAATAGATTATGAGAGATTAGGAAGAGGGAGAACAATTAATATACCTAACATATTCACTTTGGAAATAAAAATAAAATATTTTTATTTTATATATTTATCTCTTTACTTAAGGATTTTGTTATTCTGATCCTTCAAAATAAATTACCCGAGCTAAGAGAGAATCAGCCATTTCTTTCTCCCTCTTGATGACAGCCTCTCACTCTATTTGTATCCACAGTTCCTGGAATGTCACATGTACACAATCCTTATTAAAAATTACATGTCAACAAAATTTTAGTATCTCCCCCACTGAAATGTTAAGGAGTTTGAATCATACTGTGAAGAGTTGAAAAGATTAGCATAAGCTTACAGCCTCACCACTACCTTCAGTGCCCTTAAAAGCTTGTCTAGCCCTACAAACATGGAACAACATGTACAGAAGTTTATTTATTATGAACAAGGACAAGGAAAATATCAGTGAATCTATTTGATGTGATTCATCAAGCATTGGAACAAACATGGTGCTAATTAGTTGTAAATGTCTAGGTGATTTTGGGCATATGGCAGTGGGGGAAAAAGGAAAGATGAAGTCAGTGGAAAAAGATCAAGCAATGAAACATTGGACTGAACAACTGAGAACCTCATCGAACATAGAAAGTAAATCAATATATCAATGCATGCAGAATGAATATATATGTTGGGAACAACAATGATATGCTTTTTGGGTTTACTCAAGCAAACCACATCACCATTACTATGACCAAAATATGTGAGAAGAAAAGCTAGCCTGACAATGATTTACAATGAATTTGATTTTTGGATAGAGGTAAATGTTATATGGACACGCATATGTGAATATATTGATGTATATATATATACACACCTTTGAGATCCCAAAGCTTATGTTTGTTGAGATCAACTTCTCAAATGACATCAAAGCTAAGGGCTTCAAAAGAGACTTTCTTCCTCAGATAACAGTAAAGAAACTCCTCATCTATTGGGTGCAACCAGAACCCTGGAGGCACTGCTATTTGCCCACTTCCTTACATCATTCTCTTCCCTTTTTATTTGATATTAATGATTCCAGCTATCACCTGAAATTGAAAGATAGTGAGAGAGAGAGTCATTGGACTAGGACTACTCTTAGCAAACTGCCATTCTTGGATATTCCAAAAACTTAGTCAACGATCGATACCAAATAAAATAAAAAAAAGAAATCTTTTGGTCTAGTACATGTGAAAACTGATATCCTGGGTTTAAGGGTCTGTTATAAGAAAGTATACATTGAGGAGTATACATTCATTCGCAACTAAATATTCATTCAAATATTGACATAGCATCCAAAATAACAAAAAAATCAACAAAAGGACTCATATATATAATATGTATACTTAGTTACGAATGAATGTAGATAGACTTAGGGACACAAGTGAGTAAAAAGAGACGGACCATAGTGCATAAAACACACCAAAACAGCTACAGACCCAAGTTCACTTTCTTGTTACCTGCTTTGTTGATCCTTTCTTTCTATAGGATCGCCCTACGCTTATCGATGTCCAAATGCCCTACGCTCGCTGTCTGATTCTCATTAGACAATCGCAGCTAACAGTGGTCCCACGCCTCTTGTGGTCTTATGACTTATTTTCAAGTTAATAAAACAATGTCGCACTGTAATTTAGATGTCTACAAAAGGCATAGAGAAAGCAATTTTTACAGGTGAATATTGCGTTAACATCAGGAGGCCTATATAATGGAACCAAGCCATACTGCCACTAAAATGTTTATACATGAGATGCTCATAAACCCTCAAAACCATAAAAGAATCTGCGAGAAATGATTTGAAAAGCAGAGTGATAAGAATAGTTTGAGCTCACTATGATAAAATTAGCCAAGCAGTGAAAATCCCACTTACGTAGAATGAAATCCTTAGGAGCAAATCGGACTACCACAATAGCCATGGCAGAGAAGCAAGTGCATCATCCACATCAGACTGAAGCATCAAAATAAAAGGGCGCAAAAGAATACCTCTGCTCTGCGATGCTTCTTCCTCGGGGCTTCCTTAGAGAGCTTTTCTTTGAAATCACCAAACAGTTTCCTCTACGCTCCTGGGGTTAAATAGAATGAGCTGACTAAAGAGCGTTCATTGGGAATAGTAGCCGTTGGAAATAAAATCTGGAAAAGACTTTTGAACATTGTTAAAAAGAAAAAATATAATCAATTTATAAAATGAATTATAGTCGTTGGCCAAAAATATGAATTATAGCCGTTGAAAGCAGATTGGTATGTCCCATGCCGCAAATCAGCAATTAATAATAGATGGCTGTGGAAAATATTAGCCGTTGCAAATAAAATCTAGAAAAGATTTTTAATATTATATCCGTAATAATTTTCCAAAGGCATGACCAAAGAAAAAGGGGAAAAAGTTCAATTTCCAAAATGAAATATAGCCGTTGGGACTTGGAATAGGCATGCTTAGGCTTGATCTCCACGCATACTAGGAAAAAAAACATTTTTTCTAAATTACAATATTTAGATCCAAAAATTACATAATAGCCCACTAATAAACCCATCTTGAGACCAACACTTTTATGGTTGATTGATTAAAAATATAATTTTTAAAGTTAAGTAACTAAATTAAAACCTTCAGGAATTAAAAGTAAAGAATCAAAGGTATATATACTTGGGTTAATTAATCCGCAAGTCCTTATAGTTTCAACGAATTTTCAATCAGGTTCCTATAGTTTTTTTTCTTTTTATTAGATCTTTATACTTTTACCTTTTTTTAATTAGGTCCTTGTATTTATTTTTCTTTTAATTAAGTCCTTATAATTTCATTAAATTTTTAATCAGGTCCATGTAGTTTTAATTTTTATTTATTAATTAAATATAAGCTTAATTAAATAGATTAATAATGAAATATAAAATATTAATAAGTAAATTAAATTAATAATTATGTAATAAAAAATAATAGAATTAATTAATTCAGGAAAATTTTTTAGAACAATTAATTTTTTTGCTGAAAAAATTAAAATCATTATAATAATTCAATATTGTTAGAATATTATTGTTTATAAACTAATATTAAATAATATATACTATTTTATGTTTATATAATAGTACTATTAGAATTCATAAAATAAAGAATAAAAAATTCAGGGACTTAATTAAAAATAAAATGAACTTATAAGGACTTGATAAAAAGAAAAATAAATACAAGGACCTAATTAAAAACAAGTGAAAGTATAAGGATCTGATAAAAAGAAAAAAAAACTATAAGGACCTAATTCAAAATTCGTTGAAACTATAAGGACTTGCGGATTAATTATCCCTATATACTTTTACCTAAACTATTTAATATAATAGTGAGTTTTTAGTTAATATTTATGATGTTTGAAAGTCTTTGGTAATTTTAAAAAGAGAGAAATAATGAAATCGATGGAATCCATCAAAATCTCATTATTACTTTTCTGGGAACTCATTCGAATCTCGTCCTAGTTCTAATTATTTTGGGACAAAACAATCCCATTCCAAAAATTTTCTGGACTAAATAAACATAATAGAGGACAAAAATATCCAAAATGAGATTGGACATAGGACGGGATGTCTCATCCTAGTTTTGTTACCATAAATTATCTTTTTTAATTTTATAAAAAAAATTATTTATCATTAATATAATAATATTATAATTTTTATGATTATGTTGTTCACAATTTATAAGTTTTTTATGAGTTATATAATGTTTTTTTAGAGAATACTTTGAGCTTACATGTTTACTGTCTTTCAAAAAGAAATATTTTTTGTTAATTTTTTATTACTGTCAATTTTTATCCTTTTTTTTTCTATTTTTACATAAGTTTTACCATGGGATTCTATGCTCCAAATATATGTGGTTTTGAAATAAAAAATTAAAAAAAGTTAAGTTAAATTTTTTTATAAAAAAAAGATAGATAGTCTAATGGAATAGGACGCTATTTGAACGTAAAGGAATACAGGTAGAAAAGCTGTTCCATCCCAATTATCAAGACGGGAACATCACATTTTTTTTTTAAAACCAGACGGAAACATGACATGGTGGCCCCAAACTCATCCCATGACATGAACACGCTAATTACTTCATTAGGCCTTTTATCAGTCAACGGTAAGAAAATTTTTCCTCCACTGGCTGTGGAGCCACTTGGGTATGCTGACATATGGCTTACTTTATTTGAATTATAATAATATTAAGAAAATGCAATAGTCAAACTTCAGGCTTTTGAGAATGAAAATATATTGAAAATTTTGAAAGTAAACCACCTTTACACACACACACACACACACTCCATAGAAAAGCAGCTGCAATTCATAACGCCGCTGTCACAAATTGACAAATCACAATCTTTAATTAACACAACTAACTAAATAGACCATGTCAACGTATCTAATGCCGGCATGAGCAAATAATGTTAAAAAGTTATAAAGATTCAATATTGTCCAATTTTAAATTATAATAAATGGACCAAAAATTAGATATAAGATGCAAATGGTAACAAAAGCCTCATCTTTCTCAAGTCAAACATACTACCTCTTATTCTAATTATAAAAGCTAATTAACTAATTTGAGGAGATTAAGAAAATAAGTTGAGTTAGTTATTTGTCCTAAATAGATATTGTCTTTCCTAAAATATCCTTGCTAATCAAGTGTATTAACTATAACTATTATTATTAGAAGAATTACTTTAAAAAAAGTATAAATATGAGAGACAAAGTGGATTAGGGTCTTATATTTAGAACCAAGATAAAAATCAAACAAGATTTTATATTAAGGACCAGAGATAGTATTATTTAATCTACAGTCTACAAATAGATAGATCATCTATTTGACATGTGGAAGCAGCAAATAAACAAGATCATTTGACTTCAATCTTTCGCTAATAAAATTTTCAGAGTGAGTAGTTAATTCCTTTGCAAGTTTTTTAACTACTATTGGATCCAAATTTTAGTCATTTAAATTTAATATTATACTATCTCCGGTCCTAATTATAAGAACCAGTTGACTAATTTGAGGAGATTAAGGAGGTAAATTGAGTTAGTTATTTGTCTTAAATAGGTGTTATCTTTCCTAAAATATCCTTACTAATCAAGTGTATTAACTAGAACTATCATTGTTAGAAGTGCTACTTTGGAAAAAAAAAAGTATAAATATGAAAGACAAAGTGGATTAGGGTTTTATATTTAGGATCAAAATAAAAGTCAAACAGAGTCTTATAGTAAAGACCGGAGGTAGTATAAAATTATTATTATGATTTTATATAAATGAATTCAAACTATTAAAACTCTAATTTCAACAGATGATAATTATAGAACATTATTGAAAGATCTTATAAAGATTTTTTTTTTATTTTTTTTCACTACAGTATCAAACTGTCTCTATATAGTTTTGAACTATTTAAACTAAAATTCAGCAATTTCAATTTATTTATATATTTTCTATGTAAAATTATGAAAATGGTTTTTTAAAATGTTAAATCTAAACATTTATAATCCACGCTGATGAAAATGGATCAAAATTTTAATCCACGCTGACGAAAGGACAGGGAGGGAGAGGAAGACACCCATTCCAATATCACACACATATATAAATATCTATGCTTTATTTCTCGATGATCTCTCCATCACTATAACCCATGGGGCCTTCTTCTTCTTCTTCTTCTTCTTCTTCCTCAGTTTTCTTTTTCCTTCTGTTAGTCTCACTTGCAGCAACCTTCACCTTCGCTTCTGGTGAAGTGATTTTCAAGGATGGCTTGAAAAACTCCATTCAACTCAGACTCCCCAGCGCTTCAGGTCCTGAAAGCTTCGCCTTTGACTGTATCGGAGAGGGGCCATATACTGGTATATCAGATGGTAGAATTCTCAAATGGCAAGGAACTCAGAAAGGATGGGTTGAGTTTGCTGTCACCTCACCAAACAGGCAAGAATCTCCAACTTCAGAATTTAAAGCTATTCATAAAATTCTGACTCAAAAAAATGATATGTGATATTGATGATCTGCAGAAACCTCATAACTATATTGGGCTTAGCTGGTTTGTGTAGAAGTCTGCGTTTCTTAGTTTGAAATTTTGGCTTTTTCTACCTAAGCATTTTTCAAATGTTTGATTATAGGGATAGGAAACTATGTGATGGATCCACAGATCCAAACAAGGAGGCTACTTGTGGGAGCCCATTAGGACTCAAATTTGACAGGAAAACATGTAATCTTTATATAGCAGATGCGTACTTTGGGCTACTAATGGTCGCGCCTAGTGGTGGTGTGGCCAAACAACTAGCCATTTCTGCTTACGATGGCGATGCTCCTTTCAAATTCCTTAACGGCTTAGATGTTGATAGCCTAACAGGCGTGGTTTATTTCTCAGAAAGCAGCACCGTTTACCAAAGAAGGTATATTCTTCTTTATCTTCATAGCTATTTGATAAAAGTCTCATGCCAGCAAGCCTCACAAGTAAAGTGGGGTTTAAAAGTTTAGGGTTAATTAATCCGCAAGTCCTTATAGTTTCAACGAATTTTCAATCAGGTCCCTATAGTTTTTTTTCTTTTTATTAGATCCTTATACTTTTACCTTTTTTTAATTAGGTCCTTGTATTTATTTTTCTTTTAATTAAGTCCTTATAATTTCATTAAATTTTTAATCAGGTCCATGTAGTTTTAATTTTTATTTATTAATTAAATATAAGCTTAATTAAATAGATTAATAATGAAATATAAAATATTAATAAGTAAATTAAATTAATAATTATGTAATAAAAAATAATAGAATTAATTAATTCAGGAAAATTTTTTAGAACAATTAATTTTTTTGCTGAAAAAATTAAAATCATTATAATAATTCAATATTGTTAGAATATTATTGTTTATAAACTAATATTAAATAATATATACTATTTTATGTTTATATAATAGTACTATTAGAATTCATAAAATAAAGAATAAAAAATTCAGGGACTTAATTAAAAATAAAATGAACTTATAAGGACTTGATAAAAAGAAAAATAAATACAAGGACCTAATTAAAAACAAGTGAAAGTATAAGGATCTGATAAAAAGAAAAAAAACTATAAGGACCTAATTCAAAATTCGTTGAAACTATAAGGACTTGCGGATTAATTATCCCAAAAGTTTAAAAGGCTTTCATTTCTAATCCACTAATCTTTGAACCCAAGTTTTTTTTTTTTGAACATGTACTTATCATAACACCATATATATGAGCTTTTAGATGTGATAGACTTCTTTGACCCCAAAAAAAAAAAAAAAGATTGGATAAACTTCATTTTAGATGACGCTTATGATAGGAAAAGGCATATTTTACATTAAAGGTATATGAATAATTAACAAGGGTTTTATAACCACATGATAGAATATGATCACAATTAAACGTCGCTATATAAAGTCTACTTAAATATTGCAAAATCGCAGTTGTGTTCGCTATCCACATATGATTAAACAAAGATACTTGGCCAAAAGTCATGTAACTTATTAAATATTAGGATATACGTCATCGAGATAAATGTAACCTTTGGATGTATTTGGTGATCATGAAATGATGAAATGTTTTTCACCGAATTAATGGATTGATGAACAATGGAGGAAATAAAGCCAAGACTTGCTTGAGCGAGGAGAGATGAGCTAAGGGTGGTGTTTTTGTTTTATATTTCCTAATACCTTATACATTCGTTCGTCGAAATCTCATATAAATGTCTCAAAGTATGTTATCTTTTTGTGTTGCCCAAGTGTCTTTTTAAGCATTGTGGTTTTTAGTATAATCATAATGATATACCAAGATCCAAATACAGAATTTTCTTATAGACTCCTCATCATTACATAGGCATAATTGAGGAAAAAATCAGAGAAACTTAATGTAATCATTGTAATTAGTTTCCTCTTTGCGATAGGGAAGTTGAGATGATATTCCAAAAAGGAGATAAAACAGGAAGATTGCTGAAATATGATCCGAAAACTAAGAAAGTAGAGATCTTGCTGAAAGGCTTGGCATTTGCAAATGGTGTGGCTTTGAACAAGGATGGCTCATTCCTTCTGGTAGCAGAAACAAGTTCAAGAAAGATTACAAAGTTCTGGCTCAAAGGCTCCAAGAATTACACCTCAGAACTCTTTACACAACTTGAAAGGCCACCAGATAACATCAAGAGAAAGAAAAATGGGGATTTCTGGGTGGGTCTGAACAGTAACAGAACATCATCGGAAAATGCTAATACTAATGAGAGTTTAGGGGATGACCCTGTGGGAGTGAAGTTTGATGAGAAGGCTAAGACTTTGGAGGTTTTGGATGGAAGAGGAGGTCCAGAGCTTGAGTCTGTGAGCGAAGTGAAAGAACATTATGGGAAATTGTGGATTGGGTCGGCTACCAAACCTTACGCTGTTGTAGTTAAGGTATAGCTTTAAATCAGGAATCATACTTCTGGACTTGTGCTTTGAATGTAATAAATGTTCATCTTGAACTTGCTTTTATAGATGTTTTCTAATAATCATTTCGATTATTGTAATTGAGTTATAGACTAGGAATGAAAATAAGAATATACATATATCTATGTTCAAGGTCATCGATTCCCTCATTTTTAATATAGTTAATTATTCGTGATTAATATATTAAATATTTGTGCTATACTCTTTCACACAATTATGTTTCATATTGAATTGAATGTCATAACTAGTAATAACTTTTTACAAAAAACAATTTTGAATTTTCTGAACACAAAATGGATGGGTTCATATATGAAAGACAAAACTGAGTCAAAATTTGTAGTCTATTTAGTTCAATTATTTAGGTTATGTTTTTTAATTCAGTCAAATTTTTTCCTCAACTTACTTACAGAGATGTTTGTATGCCATTATTATGCCACAAGGACCAAGGCCGTTGACACAATAGCGGAATAGCATATTTTTGTTACACTTATTTGTTTCCAAAAAATACAATTAATGCATATTTAATGAGTAGAAGTGTCTCGGAGCAAAGCTTTTGGACTAGTGTTACTGTGTTAGAGAAAATATAACTTTGTTCTGTAACTTTTATTTTAAATTATTGATTTATGGTCTGTTTGAAATCACCTTCAAAAGTACTTATAAGTTTCATATAAGTTGAGACAATTTTTTTCCCATATTTATCTTCTTTGTCATAAATTACGATTGAAAAGTTGCTTATTATAAGCTATTCCAACTTAATTTGGAAAAATTCAAAGTCATTCTGGGGCAAAGTATAAAAGAAGGATCCAAGCTTGTTTGGAATGGCAACTCAAATATTTAAAAGTAACTTTTCAATCATAATTTATATAATATGAAATAAGTATGTAGGTAAAGTTTTATCTCAATTTACATAAAAGTATTCACAAGTGCTTATATTAAGCGGCTCCAGACAATCATGGGATCCAAAATTAAGATACCATTCATAAAAATCAAGCATGATGTTGTATGAGTATTTTTTTTATTTTGCTATAAAAAAGTTTGTGAATTGGGTCTTGAGAACTCATAGGACTAGGGCAAGCCTCCAAACTCATGAAGCGCTTACAAAAGTACTTATAGATTATCCACTAAGAACGTCCTGCTGTGTGCTAGGGGAAAACCACATCATTTTAGGCTTTAGATTCTTTTTGGGTATGTGCTAGGGCCCTAACAATTGTGTTTACAATACTGTTTTTTATTTTCCAACCTTGGTTAGTCTTCAACTCTGAAAATCTGGCCATGTTTAGCTTTTATGGACCAAATACTTATCTGGTCAAAATAATATATGTTTAGCTTTTGTGGACCATATACTTATCTGGTCAAAATAATATATATATATATATATGTATGTATTGGTTTGATTTGTAAGGTAGAGAAAGCATTCTTTTTGGTCTATTATTCGGTAGAGAGAGCATTCAAGTCGTCTTATTAAATTTTTTCCTGGATATTAAATTTATGAAAAATTTGGTTAAAAATCTCTGTTTGAAAACTTAATTGGCTAAGAGAACCTAAATTTGAGTGGGTACAACTTTTTTCTGCTATGTGCAACATATCACCAATGATGTGCAACAATCATCAATATAAAAGTCATTTGCATACAGTGAAAGATATGTTACTGATAACAGAAGAAAAGTTACACTCACAGATCATGATTGCACGTACTTAAATTTAGGATTTTTTATCCCATTAAGTTTTTACACAGAGATTTTTTTTTAACCAAATTTCCTAAATTTATTATACAAATCATAAATGTATGATTTTACTTTTGATCTATTATTATGTAAACTACTATTTTATTAAAATACAAGTATTAAATTAAGTAGAATTAAAAAGTTATTAAATTTTAATATATGGTTAATGATGTTTAAGATTTTTTATTATGATAAAATATATTAAAATACCTTATAAACAAGATAATACAGCAATATAGTTGGCGCTCAAAAAAATTGGAAAAAAAAATACAGTGGTGAAGTGGTTTTGAAGGAGGGCTTGAAAATTCCTTTAAACCCATGCTACTCTCCACTGCTTGTGGCGTGGAAGCTTTGCTTTTAGGCTTGTTTGGATTAGCAGTTTGTAATTGCTTATAAGTGTTTTTACGTAAGTTAAGACAAAACTCTTGTCACATATTTTTCTCGTATTTAACAAATTACCATTAAAAAACTATTTATAAGTCATTTCAAATAAACCCTTTGACAGTAATAAGAGGCGAAAGAATTCTCAAATGGAAAGGAACTCCTAAGACATGGGTCTTGTTTGCTGTCCTATCACTTTGCCAAACTGGCTATTTTGTAGAACTTATTTGGAATGACCATTAAAATATTTAAAAATAGTTTTCCAATCATAATTTATGAAATATAAAATATGTATGTAATATAAGTTTTGTTCTAATTTACGTAAATTTTTTTATATTAAGCAGCTCCAAGTAAACATAAATTTTCATCTCATTGCAACTTGCAGGCATCTACGTATACGAAAAGTTTCGATACTCTTACAAATTTTATACATATAGATTATCAGAATTTGGTTTTAGATTATCCTCGCCAATAAAATTTTTAATGGGATTTTCCCCCCTAAATTTGTCTTTAAATTATTCAAATTCAATGTGGATAGTCCATATTTTTTTTATTTGTGGTAGATGAGTTGGTGAGAGCCTCGCGAAAGACCCCAAACTTGTATCCTAAAATATAATAAAAATCTTTACATCATTCTCTTCCTTTTTTATTTGATATTAATGATTCCAGCTATCACCTGAAATTGAAAGATAGTGACAGAGAAAGTCATTGGACTAGGACTACTCTTAGCAAACTGCCATTCTTGGATATTCCAAAAACTTAGTCAATGATTGATACCAAATAAATAAATAAAAAAAAAGAAATCTTTTGGTCCAGTGCATGTGAAAACTGATATCCTGGGTTTAAGTGTATGTTATAAGAAAGTATACATTGATGAGTATACATTCATTCGTAACTAAATATTCATTCAAATATTGACATAGCATCCAAAACAACAAAAAAATCAACAAAAGGACTCACATATATAATCTGTATACTTAGTTACGAATGAATGTAGATAGACTTGGGGACACAAGTGAGCAAAAAGAGACAGACCATAGTGCATAAAACACACCAAAACAGCTACAGACCCAAGTTCACTTTCTTGTTACCTGCTTTGTTGATCCTTTCTTTCTATAGGATCGCCCTACGCTTATCGATGTCCAAATGCCCAATGCTCGCTGTCTGATTCTCATTAGACGATCGCAGCTAACAGTGGTCCCACGCCTCTTGTGGTCTTATGACTTATTTTCAAGTTAATAAAACAATGTCGCACTGTAATTTAGATGTCTAAAAAAGGCATAGAGAAAGCAATTTTTACAGGTGAATATTGCGTTAACATTAGGAGGCCTATATAATGGAACCAAGCCATACTGCCACTAAAATGTTTATACATGAGATGCTCATAAACCCTCAAAACCGTAAAAGAATCTGCAAGAAATGATTTGAAAAGCAGAGCGATAAGAATAGTTCGGGCTCAGTATGATAAAATTAGCCGAGCAGTGAAAATCCCACTTATGAAGAAACTTCGAAACACATGTAGAATGAAATCCTTAGGAGCAAGTCGGACTACCACAGTAGCCATGGCAGAGAAGCAAGTGCATCATCCACATCAAACTGAAGCATCAAAATAAAAGGGCACAAAAGAATACCTCTGCTCTGCGATGCTTCTTCATTGGGGCTTCCTTAGAGAGTTTTTCTTCGAAATCACCAAACGGTTTCCTTTACGCTCCTGGGGTTAAATAGAATGAACTGACTAGAGAGCGTTCATTGAGAATAGTAGTCGTTGGAAATAAAATCTGGAAAAGACTTTTGAACATTGTTAAAAGGAAAAAATATAATCAATTTATCAAATGAATTATAGTCGTTGGCCAAAAATATGAATTATAGCTGTTGAAAGCAGATTGGTATATCCATGCCGCAAATCAGCAATTAATAATAGATGGCTGTGGAAAATATTAGCCGTTGAAAATAAAATCTAGAAAAGATTTTTAATATTATATCCGTAATAATTTTCCAAAAGCATGACCAAAGAAAAAGGGGAAAATGCTCAATTTCCAAAATGAAATATAGCCGTTGGGACTTGGAATAGGTATGCTTAGACTTGATCTCCACGCATACTAGGGAAAAAAACATTTTTCTAAATTACAATATTTAGATCCTAAAATTACATAATAACCCAATAATAAACTTTCTGGCAATCTTTCTTGGACAGACAATTCTTTCCCCGCACATGAGCACCTAGATTTGACAACAGCAAGCACGGGTTCGTAGATCTCACAATATTTTTAATATTTCTGGCTCATATTTTGAGAAGAAGAATATATGTGCTATGATTTTCCTATTATTTGATTTATGGATTTATGGGTTTTGGTTTATTAATCTTGATTTCTGGACTCAGCCCCCTCCTTAGCCGGAGAGCATTGGGTGCTCATCAAAACTGATGAGCATCCAATGCTCATTAGACCTGGACCGTTCAGATCTGATCTGGACGGTCCAGATTTTATTTTATTTTTATTTTTATTTTTTTAAAAATAATTATTTTAATAGGTATAAGATTAAAAATAAAGATAATCTCCTAACTATCATTTTTTAAAAATATATTTTTTTCTATTTTAAAATAATTATTTAAAAATATTAAATTTGGACCGTCCAGATTAGATCTGGACGGCCCAGATGGCTCATCACCAGTGCTCATTGCCTGATGAGCATTGTATACGGACCCTCCTTAGCTTTTGGATTCCGTTCTCTGCATTGTGTGTGTGTGTGTGTGTGTGTGTGTGTGTGTGTGTGTGTGTGTGTGTGTGTGTGTGTGTGTGTGTGTGTGTGTGTGTGTGTGTGTGTGTGTGTGTGTGTGTGTGTGTGTGTGTGTGTGTGTGTGTGTGTGTTGTGTGTGTGTGTGTGTGTGTGTGTGTGTGTGTGTGTGTGTGTGTGTGTGTGTGTGTGTAGCATCGTGGCCCCGTTTGGGACATTACACTTTTGGCATATGGGACAGGATATAGGATAAAAATTTCATTATGTTGTATTTAACGGGATGAGACATCCCGTGAACGGGGATCAAAAACACTAAGCTAGCCCATGCAAACACAAGGAATTGGGCTCTCGCCCTTCTTGGCCCAAACTATATTATAACAAACGTTAGTTTATGAAGGATTCAGGTGAAAATCAAACTATAGTTTTAAAAGTAATTTTAGAATATATAAGATGAGTTTTGTCTTGATTAACGTCAAAGAATTTTTTAAAAGTGTTTTTGATTTCACCCAGACACTTCCAGTCAGGGAATTCTCTAGTGCAATACTATATTATATATTTCTCTGGTACTTAATATAGAACTTAAATAAAAAAAAATTAATGTTAGTCCTATATATAAGACTTAATTCACAAGTTTATTAATTTTTTTCCAAATTAATCCCGTTGATTATTTTCCAAACAATAATCAATTATGAGAGTTAGGGAGGGAATTAAATAGGATGTTTAGGGTATCTTAGAAAAAACATATCATATTAACTAATTTAACTAATATTTTTAATTTATTCAAATTAGTTAATTATGTCTTACATTAAATATCGGATGAGTAGTTTAGTTAGGCGATTGTCTATGGAAGGCATTTTTTAATTAAAAGAAAGTGGACAATTGGAAGGGATATTCATATTTTAATTTCTAAACAAATTTCCACGGCTTCACAATCATACTCTCTTCCTAGTCATAGTTATTGTTTTTGTTGGCGAAAAAACCGTTATTATCATGCCTTTGTGGTTTGTTCGAGTTCTTCTCTCGGTCTTTTATTTTTCACAGATTTTCGAGCATCAGAGCAATGACGAACACGAGCAATGACGAACGAAATTAGGGTGGATTTTGAGACAATTGGAGAAGGGAATTTCGCAATGTTCAAAATCTCGCGCACGAGCTAAGAGTCATATGATGAAATAAATCTTCAGCAATTTTTACTGAAAGGACATAGTTACTTAAATATTCTGTGTCTGTTCATTGAAAGCAGAGCTAGAATAATGAAATAAAAATTATTGGTTAAAATATATTTTTAGTTCTTTAGTTTTACATTTTGCTCCATCAACTTTTAGTCCTTTTAAAAATATATTTTTAAGACTAATAAGATTTTTAGTCCTTTGAAAAAAAGTATATTTTTAGTTCTTTAGTCTTAAAATTATTAATAAAAAATGATAATATTAAGATGGTAAATGTTGATAAAATATTATTAAATACTAACATAATAAGTTTAATTTTCAAAACAACCATAATTATTAATAAAGAATTACCATTTTGAGACCAACAATTTTGTAGTTGAATGATTAAAGATATAATTTTTAAAGTTAAGTGACTAAATTAAAACCTTCTATAAAAGTAAAGAATCAAAAGTATCTATACTTTTACCTAAACTATTTAATATAATAGTGAGTCTTAAAGTTTAGTTAATATTTACAATGTTTGAAAGTCTTTGGTAATTTTAAAAAGAGAGGAATAATGAAATCGATAGAATCCATCATCTCATTATTACTTTTCTGGGTGTTCATTTGTATCTTGTCCTAGTTCCAATTATTTTGGGACAAGACGATCCCATTCTAAAAAATTTTTGGAATAGATAAACGTAATAGAGGACAAAAATATCCAAGATGAGATTGGACATGGGACGGGGTGTCTCGTCCTAGTTTTGTTATCATAAATTATCTTTTTTAATTTAAAAAATTTTATTTATTATTAATATAATAATATTATAATTTTTATGATTATGTTGTTTACAATTTATAAGTTTTTTTATGAGTTATATAATTTTTTTTAGAGAATATTTTGAGTTTATATATATTCTGTCTTTCAAAAAAAATATTTTTTGTCAATTTTTTATTATTGTCAATTTTTATCTATTTTTTATATAAGTTTTACCTAAAGCCGGGAAAACAAGCCGAGCTCATCAGGCCGGCCCTTTTAGGCCTTAAAATTATGAGGGCCGGGTTTGAAATTTTTTCCTTCAAATAGAAAATAAGCCCTGGAGGGCCGAGAGCTTAAAAGGACCGGCCCTGGAGGGCTGAGAGCTGGCCCGTTTAGACCATTTTATAATTTTTTTAAATTTTTTTATATAATTCTAATATTATTAATTCTTTTACATTGTTAATAATATTTCAAATATTTAGTTATTATTATCATTTTAAAATTAAATTTACAGAATGATTTGATTTATTTAGTTTTAGATAATAATTTATCTAATTAAATTTTTAAAAAATGGGTTAATTTGGATTTTAATAATGATTTGATTTATATTATATGTGTTGGTATTTTTAAACTATATGTATATTTGATAATAGAGTATTTTTATACTTATATAACTTGCGATTTTATAATTTGAATTAGAAATTCATGAGTTTCAACGATAATGTTTCTCACATTAAAGTAAAATAATAGCTAGATTGCAAAATTTAAAAGTAAAATTCCTATAAAGAAAAAACTTGATATTTTTGGTACAAAAGAAAAGCATACTTATGAAGAAGAGTAATTAATTATAATAATGATGAAGTTTTAAAAGATTAATGATAGTGTTTATTTATTATACAATTGCACTATCGATAAAACTTTTGGATGTTGTTATCTTGTTAATAAATGTTTTAGATGCTCTTGGATGTTGATGGATATTTATATATGATAATATTTTGTATTTATGACTTAATTTTATTTATATTTATGTCTTTTATTAACAATTTCATTGATTTATTTTTATTTTTTATAAAAAATATGAAAAATATAAAAAAATAGTATTTTTTTTCTTAAACGGGTCAAAAGCTTGTGGGCCGGCCTAAGCCCTATAGCTTAAGGGTTGGGCCTAATAAATTAGGATATTTTTGAAATTTTAACCCTGGAGGCCCGTTCTTTTTAAACCCGCCAGTCCTGAAGGGTCAGTCCTGGAGGGCCAGGCTGATCCTGATTCCTACCTCTAGTTTTATCATTAGATTTTATACTAAAAAATATACTCCTCCGGTCCTTAATATAGGACCCAATTGCTAAGTTGGTTTTGGTCCTAAATATAAGACCCATTTCTCATATTTATCAATTTTCTCTAAATTACCCCTATGGATACTCCATCAACCATAATCAAATAGAAGATAGAGAGGGGTATTAAGAAAAATGATTATGGTATTTTAGGAAAAACATGTCACAATTTTTATAATTAACTAACTTACCTAACTTCCTTAATATAATCAAATTAGTTAAATGGGTCCTATATTAAGGACCGGAGGAGTATGTGGTTTTGAAATAAAAAATTAAAAAAAGTTAAATTAAATTTTTTTTAAAAAAAAAAAGTAGATAGTCTAATGGAATATGACGCTATTTGAACGTAAAGGACAGAAAGGCTGTTCCATCCCAATTATCAAGACGGAAACATGACTTTTTTTTTTTTTTTGGTGACCAGCAGACGGGAACATGACATCGTTGCCCCAAACTCATCCCATGACATGAACACGCTAGTTACTTCACCAGGCCTTTTATCAGTAAACGGTAAGAAAATTTTTCCTCAACTGGCTGTAGAGCCACTTGGGTATGCTGACCTATAGCTTACTTTATTTGAATTATAATAATATTAAGAAAATGCAATAGTCAACCTTCAGGCTTTTGAGAATGAAAATATATTGAAAATTTGAAAGTAAACCACTTTTTTTTTTTTAACCTGAAAAGCAAACTACCAAACTCCATAGAAAAGCAGCGTGCAACCATAACGCCGCTATCACAAATTGACAATTCACAATCTTTAACTAACCCAACTAACTAAATACACTATGTCAACGTATCTAATGCCGGCATGAGTGAATAATGTTAAAAAGTTATAAAGATTCAATATTGTCCAATTTTAAATTATAATAAATGGACTGAAAATTAGATAAAAGATGCAAATCGTCACAAAAGCCTAATCTTTCTCAAGTCAAACATATTATTTAATCTACAGTCCACAAATAGATAGATCATCTATTTGACATGCGGAAGCAGCAAATAAACAAGATCATTTGACTTCAATCTTTCGCTAATAAAATTTTCAGAGCGAGTAGTTAATTCCTTTGCAATTTTTTTTACTACTATTGGATCAAAATTTTAGTCGTTTAAATTTAATATTATATAAAATTATTATTTTATATAAATAAATTCAAGCTATTAAAATTCTAATTTCAACAGATGATAATTATAGAACATTATTGAAAGATCTTATAAATAATTTTTTTTTAATTTTTTACTACAGTATTAAACTGTCTATATATAGTTTTGAACTATTTAAACTAAATTTTAGCAATTTCAATTTATTTATATATTTTCTATGTAAAATTATAAAAATGGTTTTTTAAAATGTTAATTCTAAACAATTAAAATTTTGATCCACGCTGACGAAAGGACAAAGAGGGAGAGGAAGACGCCCATTCCAATATTACACACACATATATAAATATCTATGCTGTATTTCTCGATGATCTCTCCATCGCTATAACCCATGGAGCCTTCTTCTTCTTCTTCTTTCTCCTCAGTTTTCTTTTTCCTTCTGTTAGTCTCACGTGCAGCAACCTTCACCTTCGCTTCTGGTGAAGTGATTTTCAAGGATGGCTTGAAAAACTCCATTGAAGTCAGACTTCCCAGCGCTTCAGGTCCTGAAAGCTTCGCCTTTGACTGTATCGGAGAGGGGCCATATACTGGTATATCAGATGGTAGAATTCTCAAATGGCAAGGAACTCAGAAAGGATGGGTTGAGTTTGCTGTCACCTCACCAAACAGGCAAAATCTCCAACTTCAGAATTTAAAGCTATTCATAAAATTCTGACTCAAAAAAATGATATGTGATATTGATGATCTGCAGAAACCTCATAACTATATTGGGCTTAGCTCTTTTGTGTAGAAGTCTGCGTTTCTTAGCTTGAAATCTTGGCTTTTTCTACCTAATCATTTTTCAAATGTTTGATTATAGGGATAGGAAACTATGTGATGGATCCACAGATCCAAACAGGGAGGCTACTTGTGGGAGGCCATTAGGACTCAAATTTGACAGGAAAACATGTAATCTTTATATAGCAGATGCGTACTTTGGGCTACTAATGGTCGGGCCTAGTGGTGGCGTGGCCAAACAACTAGCCATTTCTGCTTACGATGGCGATGCTCCTTTCAAATTCCTTAACGGCTTAGATGTTGATAGCCTAACAGGTGTGGTTTATTTCTCAGAAAGCAGCACCGTTTACCAAAGAAGGTATATTCTTCTTTATCTTCATAGCTATTTGATATGAGTCTCATGCCAGCAAGCCTCACAAGTAAAGTAGGGTTTAAAAGTTTAAAAGGCTTTCATTTCTAATCGAATAATCTTTGAACCCAAGTTTTTTTTTTTGAACATGTACTTATCATAACACCATATATATGAGCTTTTAGATGTGATAGACTTGTTTGACCCAAAAAAAAAAAAAGATTGGATGAACTTCATTTTAGATGACGTTTATGATAGGAAAAGGCATATTTTACATTAAAGGTATATGAATAATTAATAAGGGTTTTATAACCATATGATAGATTATGATCACAATTAAACGTCGCTATATAAAGTCTACTTAAATATTGCAAAATCGCAGTTGTGTTCGCTATTCACATATGATTAAACAAAGGTACTTGGCCAAAAGTCATGTATCTTATTAAATATTCGGATATACGTCATCGAGATAAATGTAACCTTTGGACGTATTTGGTGATCATGAAATGATGAAATGTTTTTCACCGAATTAATGGATTGATGAACAATGGAGGAAATAAAGCCAAGACTTGCTTGAGTGAGAACAGATGAGCTAAGGGTGGTGTTTTTGTTTTATATTTCCTAATACCTTATACATTTGTTCGTCGAAATCTCATATAAATGTCTCAAAGTATGTTATCTTTTTGTGTTGCCCAAGTGTCTTTTTAAGCATTGTGGTTTTTAGTATAATGATCATAATGATATACCAAGATCCAAATACAGAATTTTCTTATAGACTCTTCATCATTACATAGGCATAATTGAGGAAAAAATCAGAGAAACTTAATGTAATCATTGTAATTAGTTTCCTCTTTGAGATAGGGAAGTTGAGATGATATTCCAAAAAGGAGATAAAACAGGAAGATTGCTGAAATATGATCCGAAAACTAAGAAAGTAGAGATCTTGCTGAAAGGCTTGGCATTTGCAAATGGTGTGGCTTTGAACAAGGATGGCTCATTCCTTCTGGTAGCAGAAACAAGTTCAAGAAAGATTACAAAGTTCTGGCTCAAAGGCTCCAAGAATTACACCTCAGAACTCTTTACACAACTTGAAAGGCCACCAGATAACATCAAGAGAAAGAAAAATGGGGATTTCTGGGTGGGTCTGAACAGTAACAGAACATCATCGGAAAATGCTAATACTAATGAGAGTTTAGGGGATGACCCTGTGGGAGTGAAGTTTGATGAGAAGGCTAAGACTTTGGAGGTTTTGGATGGAAGAGGAGGTCCAGAGCTTGAGTCTGTGAGCGAAGTGAAAGAACATTATGGGAAATTGTGGATTGGGTCGGCTACCAAACCTTACGCTGTTGTAGTTAAGGTATAGCTTTAAAATCAGGAATCATACTTCTGGACTTGTGCTTTGAATGTAATAAATGTTCACCTTGAACTTGCTTTTATAGATGTTTTCTAATAATAATTTCGATTATTGTAATTGACTTATATACTATGAATGAAAATAAGAATATAAATATATCTATGTTCAAGTTCATCGATTCTCTCATTTTTAGTATAGTTAATTACTCGTGATTAATATATTAAATATTTGTGCTATACTCTTTCACACAATTATGTTTCATATTGAATTGATGAATGTCATAACTAGTAATAACTTTTTACAAAAAACAATTTTGAATTTTCTGAACACAAAATGGATGGGTTCATATATGAAAGACAAAACTGAGTCAAATTTTGTAGTCTATTTAGTTCAATTATTTAGGTTATGTTTTTTAATTCAGTCAAATTTTTTCCTAAACTTACTTACAAAGATGTTTGTATGCCATTATTATGCCACAAGGACCAAGGCCATTGACACAATAGCGGAATAGCATATTTTTATTACAATTATTTGTTTCCAAAAAATACAATTAATGCATATTTAATGAGTAGAAGTGTCTCGGAGCAAAGCTTTTGGACTAGTGTTACTGTGTTAGAGAAAATATAACTTTGTTCTGTAACTTTTATTTTAAATTATTGATTTATGGTCTGTTTGAAATCACCTTCAAAAGTACTTATAAATAAGTTTCATATAAGTTGAGACAAAATTTTTTTCCCATATTTATCTTCTTTGTCATAAATTACGATTGAAAAGTTGCTTATTATAAGCTATTCCAACTTAATTTGGAAAAATTCAAAGTCATTCTGGGGCAAAGTATAAAAGAAGGATCCAAGCTTGTTTGGAATGGCAACTCAAATATTTAAAAGTAACTTTTCAATCATAATTTATATAATACGAAATAAGTATGTAGGTAAAGTTTTATCTCAATTTACATAAAAGTATTCACAAGTGCTTATATTAAGCAGCTCCAGACAATCATGGGATCCAAAATTAAGATACCATTCATAAAAATCAAGCATGATGTTGTATGAGTATTTTTTTTATTTTGCTATAAAAAAGTTTATGTGAATTGGGTCTCGAGAGCTCATAGGACTAGGGCAGGCCTCCAAACTCATAAAGCGCTTACAAAAGTACTTATAGACTATCCACTAAGAATGTCCTGCTGTGTGCTAGGGGAAAATCACATCATTTTAGGCTTTAGATTCGTTTGGGGTATGTGCTAGGGCCCTAACAATTGTGTTTACAATACTGTTTTTTATTTTCCAACCTTGGTTAGTCTTCAACTCTGAAAATCTGGCCATGTTTAGCTTTTATGGACCACATACTTATCTGGTCAAAATAATATATGCTTATCTTTTATGGTTTGATTTGTAAGGTAGAGAAAGCATTCTTTTTGGTCTATTATTCGGTAGAGAGAACATTCAAGTCGTCTTATTATTAAATTTATGAAAAATTTGGTTAAAAATCTCTGTTTGAAAACTTAATTGGCTAAGAGAACCTAAATTTGAGTGGGTACAACTTTTTTTCTGCTATGTGCAACATATCACCAATGATGTCCAACAATCATCAATATAGAAGTCATTTGCATACAGTGAAAGATATGTTACTAACAACAGAAGAAAAGTTACACTCACAAATCATGGTTGGACGCGCTTAAATTTAGGATTTTTTATCCCATTAAGTTTTTACATGGAGATTTTTTTTAAACCAAATTTCCTAAATTTATTGTACAAATCATAAATGTGTGATTTTACTTTTAATCTATTATTATGTAAACTACTATTTTATTAAAATACATGTATTAAATTAAGTAGAATTAAAAAGTTATTAAATTTTAATATATTGTTAATGATGTTTAAGATTTTTTATTATGATAAAATATACTCCTCCGGTCCTTTATATAGGACCCAATTGTTGAATTAGTTTTGGTCCTAAATATAAGACCCGTTTCTCATATTTATCAATTTTTTTTAAATTACCCCTATGGATACTCTCTCAATCATAACCAAATAGAAGAGGAAGAGGGGTATTAAGAAAGATGATTATGGTATATTTAGGAAAAACGTATCACATTTCTTATAATTAACTAACTTACCCAACTTCCTTAATCTAATCAAATTAGTGAAATGGGTATTATATTAAAGACCGAAGGAGTATTAAAAATACCTTATAAACAAGATAATACAGCAATATAGTTGGTGCTCAAAATAGTTGGAAAAAAAAAAATACAGTGGTGAAGTGGTTTTGAAGGAGGGCTTGAAAATTCCTTTAAACCCATGCTACTCCCCACTGCTTGTGGCGTGGAAGCTTTGCTTTTAGGCTTGTTTGGATTAGCAGTTTGTAATTGCTTATAAATATTTTCACGTAAGTCGAGATAAAACTCTTATCACGTATTTTTCTTGTATTTAACAAATTACCATTAAAAAACTATTTATAAGTCATTTCAAATAAACCCTTTGACACTAGCAAGGGGCGAAAGAATTCTCAAATGGAAAGGAACTCCTAAGACATGGGTCTTGTTTGCTGTCCTATCACTTTGCCAAACTGGCTATTTTGTAGAACTTATTGGAATGACCATTAAAATATTTAAAAATAGTTTTCCAATCATAATTATAAAATATGAAATAAGTATGTAATATAAGTTTTGTTCTAATTTACGTAAATTTTTTTATATTAAGCAGCTCCAAGTAAACATAAATTTTCATCTCATTGCAACTGCAGGCATCTACGTATACGAAAAGTTTCGATACTCTTACAAATTTTATACATATAGATTATCAGAATTTGGTTTTAGATTATCCTCGCCAATAAAATTTTTAATGGGATTTTCCCCCCTAAATTTGTCTTTAAATAATTCAAATTCAATGTGGATAGTCCATATTCTTTTTATTTGTGGGAAAAATTTTTTTTATCAAAAAGAAAATTTTACTCCTCTCAAAAATAAAAATATATCAAAATTACAAAAAGATAAAATTAAATAATATAATTTTTTTTATCCACATGGAAGTATTAAAGATAGATGCACGTATTAATTTGAAGAACAAAGCTTTTTGGCTATTGCCCTATTTATGCCTTGCTTTTTCACAAATATACAAGGGCTAAAAAAATAAAGGTTCTAGAAAAGAATCAGAGGATCAAAAGAGGAGTATCAATTTAAGAGTGTTCAATCATTATATATAACCTCTATTATAGGCATAGCTTTATACCTTTGATAGCACCTACAGATTACATAATAATATGAGATAATTATGGGATATAGAGATAATGAGAGATATTAGAGATTATAGGAGAGAAAGATAATGGGAGAGATATATGGATATCCACAAGATATTATTATATTCATAACACTCCCCTTTGGATGTCCAATATATATGAATGTGTCTTGTTGAAAAACTTCAACTAGGAAAAACCTGTGGGATAAAAACCCAACGAAAGAAAAAGAATACATCATTCATTTGAAACACTATGCATGCTGCCTCATTAAAAATCTTGTTAGGAAAACTAAGTGGGACAAAAACCATATACTAGGAAAAAAGAGTACAGCGTGTATCAACTTCCCTTTTTGGCAACATCAGTTGACATCTTCGAACCCGCAAAGTCTAATATAATGTAACACCTCTCATAATTATATCATATACTTGATAAAATATTTCATATAAAATTTATACATTACTAATACTCCAAACAAGTCATAATTTCAAAATGTTTCTAACATAACAACAAAATAAACTATTAAAGTCTTATAGTTATGACAAATAAAAATATAACATAGCATGTGCTTGAGGAGTCAAAAGTCTTCACGACTCACTCCATTGGTGCCTCTCTTGATTCATACTAGATCCTTCACCTAAAAATTATTAATATAGGGGGTGAGATCAAACATATCAGTACTACTATTGAAATTCTAACCTATACAAGCAAACTATATATGATAAATCAAAAATCTGTTTATATGTATGTGTATATGTATATATTAAAAATCACGGATTTGATACATTCAATTCAATTTCATTTTTTTCAACAATATACCAATATCATTTTTCTAATATATTAAAAAATAATGCAATATGCTGCCTCCCTTATATCACTGTCCACCCTTATACCGCTAACTGGAGCCATAGGCTAACACATAGTCCGATAGGAACTAATTCATTTATTGAATTATTCCAAGCTCACTGATACTAAAGATATATTCGACCAAAGATATAGAGCTCAAGCTCGGATTATGACTCCCTTTCTTTGTGCATAGGGAGGTGTCACATGTCCCACAACTCCAATGAATTCCTGGCCAAAGGAAAACATGGAAAAAGGGGCCCTAACAAGTGACATTCACTGTGCACCGAGTGATGGCATACCATGTGGTAATTTTATATCCATGCAATCTCCTTCTATCCTTAACCCAACAATGCATGTCATATAATAATGATGCATCATAAATATATTCTCAAATATATTATAAAAAAATAAGATAGCAATAAAATTCATATACCATTTAACAGCAACTCATGATAATTTCATAGCTATTAATATATTTGAATATTGATCATAATTACTAGCAATAAATCTTTATAAAATCAGATAACATACCAAAACATTTATTTAAAAAAATTCATAATATTATATTTCAGTAATATAAAAATTAGTTTCACAATATAATCATACACAATTCACATGTACAAGAAAGAATTTTCAGAGTTTACCTGATACTTTTTAGCTTACAAATATTACACAAAGATTACTCCAAAATTCTCAAGGGTCTACATAATTGCACATAAATATTTATCAATATAAAACTTAAAAGTACTTCAAAAACTACTAAAAATTCTAAGACTACCCTCTAAACCAAAATTACATAGATATATTGACTCTCCCAAATCTAACCATTTATAATAGATATAATCTTATTTTGAAGATATATAATTTACATATAAGGCTATTTAGATTTAACAACTTAAGTAAATATATTTTTATTACCCAAAATCTAAATATTTTATATTAAAATTCTCAATTATTTATTATAGTCTCCTTTAAAATTTTTCCTTAAACCAAACACTTTGAGTTATAAATAAACTGTAACTTTATTTAATTTCATAAAATTTTCAATTTACAATTTTTTTCAATCCTTCAAAAATTATTTTAAAAATATATATATTTACTTTTTCAAGATTTAAACCGATTAAAACCTCAATAATATATTAAATAACTCAAATAAATTATTTAACTTAAATTTAATGGGTAAAAACATGCTATATGTCTAAATAACAAGTTTTTCAACTAAAATCTCAATTTAAAATTCTCAAAACAGTCATTCAACAAATATAAACCGATTAAAATTTCTTAATAATGTATCTTTAAATTCTCTACGATCATATATTATCAAAAACTCTATATTTACTTCATATCTAAACAGTAAAAATTTTCTCTAAACTTGATAATGAAACTAATAATATAAAACTCTAAATATATAAAAAGTATTCATAAAGAAAATATGATAAAAAGAAGTAGTTTTGTGTACCTAAATGATCTTCAAAACTTGTCACGTATTCTGCAACTCAACTCACTCGTCTCTCTCTTTCTCTGCTCCTCACGCACAGTGAAGGGAAGATAAAGGTGCTTGTATTTAATATCCTCGCATTTAATTCCCTTCGTCAATTTTCTTCTGCTATGCCTCATCCTATTCCTTCTGTCAACTGCCCCTCCCCCTTTGTTTTCTTCTTCATTAATGTTTCTCCATTGTTTTTAACTCTTTTTGTACTATTCCTCCCATTTTTTCCACCTCCATCCGTCCTTTCCTCTTTTTTTTCCCTCCCCCTTTCATTAATACTCTTCCCTCATTTTCTCCATTCTCATTTAATACTTCACCAAACTTCTTCTCTAAGTCAATTGCCCTCCAACTTTCCACCAATTTTGGTGGAAAGTTGTCTTTTTGTTTTTTATAACTTAATAATAAATTATTATTTTATTTAATTTAATAATTTTTTGTATGTTACATATAATGAACAACCCTTCCAAATATTATCATGAGATAAAAAAGTCAAATATGAATTTCATAATCTTCTGAAAATCATGAGACAAATAGTCCTTTTATGATTTACCTACACGTGGATCATACTATAATCTCTTGACAGGAGGATCAAACAAGAATACTTTATCTATATAGCCATTAAGATTAGTCTTAGGTACCTTCAGATAAAATAATACTACATCCACGATATCCTTAAAGTGACAAGAATATTTTTAAACTTCATTCCAATATCTTCATGTTGATAAAGAACTATATCATGCTAATCAGTAAATGATAGCTTAGATTCTATATGGCTAGATAGATATATAAATGCTTCAGTGACACTAAAATATGGTACTTCCGGACCAAGTGTTTATTCATTACCTTCTGGAGGTCTAAATCAATCTTTAGTCCATATCTAAAGATCTTGCAACTACCGAAACATATAATGAATGTTGCTTAATCACATAATGGATATGACTTATTTATATCAATTCTTTCGAAAGCTTTTATTTCAAATTTTTTCTTTAAATAATTCGCAGCTTTTGAAAACTCATCAGAAGTTTTGATACTATCATCATAAACAGTACTGATAACAAACTCATTTTGAATCTTTTCACAAACAAACAAGTTGGAATATGTTTACATCATTCCTTCAGTCAATATTAACCACATATGTCTCATATAGAGACTTACTTAAATAGTGTTCTTGAAAACATAATTGTATGCTTCTAGAAACTTAAATACTTCAAGGATTTTCATACATTATGATCTATATCTATTCCTGTATTGGATCGTTTGAATTTATACGAGGATTTGAATCTTTCTGGGATTCACATATAATTTCACTATAAAGTGAGTCATACATTATAGTTATATATATTTCTAAGACGCACATGAAAAAACTTCATTTATTACCAGACTGCCAGATTGATAAGACCTGTAATTTAATCCACCACCAGACTTTATTTCTCTTTATATTGTACAAATACCTATTTACATAATACTAGCATTACACTTCAAGTGCATGGGCCAGAGATACACAAATCCCTGTTACATTGCGTCTTTTCTTTTCTATTGGCCAACCATTTTTTTGTCTTGTCTGTATCTCTTGACAAATTTATATATAAGATCCTCATTTGATCATGTAGTATCATCAATAAAATTATTGTTGACAATTTTATTCTTTTATCGGTTCCATTTCTTTTATGACATAACATATTGAAATCGCTTTATTGCTTTTAGACACTTAAACCTCTTCAGGGGTCAAAGAGTTATATTTTAACCTCTTTTGCAATTCATGCCTCATTAGTATGATCATCATGAACATTTGCTCTTTTTTCTTTTCTTTTGGAACCGACCATAATCTCATGCTTTTAGCATGTCATCAAGAATAAGAGTACTTTTAGCTGGAATATAAGAATTAAAAATTCCATTTGAATCAGTAATTACATCTGGCAG